>NW_019214106.1:0-39920 GCF_002532875.2 Varroa jacobsoni
CTCTTCTAATTAGTTTCCGGAATCAATCGTTGGACTCTCCTAGTTAGTCTTCAGACTCTTCTAATCAATTTTCGGAATTAGTTGTCGGAGTCTCCTAGTCAGTCTTCGGATTTTTTTAATCAGTTTCCGGAATCAGTTGTCAGACTCTCCTAGTTAGTCTTTGGACTCTATCAGATTTCAGAACTAGTTGTCGGACTCGTCTAGTCAGTCTTCGGACCCTTCTAATCAGTTTCCGGAATCAACTGTCGGACCTTCCTAGTCAGTCTTCGGACTCTTCTAATTAGTTTCAGGAATCAATCGTCGGACTCTCCTAGTTAGTCTTCGGACTTTTCTAATCAGTTTCCGGAATCAACCGTCGGGCCCTCCTAGTCAGTCCTCGGACTTCTCTAATCAGTTCCCGGAATCAGTTGTCGGACTCTCCTAATCAGTCTTCAGACTCTTCTAATCGGTTTTCGGAATTAGTTGTCGGACTCTCCTAGACAGTCTTCGGACCCTATCAGTTTTCGGAATTAGTTGTCAGACTCTCCTAGACAGTCTTCGGACTCTATCAGTTTTCGGAATTAGTTGTCAGACTCTCCTAGTCAGTCTTCGGACTCTATCAGTTTTCGGAATCCGTTGTCGGACTGTCCTAGTCAGTCGTCGGACTATTCTAGTCGGTCTTCGGATCCTTCTAATCGGTTTCCGGGATCAACTGTCGGACCCTCTTAGTCAGTCTCCGGACTTTTCTAATCAGTTTCCGGACTCTCCTAATCAGTCTTCGGACCCTTCTAATCAGTTTTCGGAATTAGTTGTCGGACTCTCCTAGACAGTCTTCGGACTCTATCAGTTTTCGGAATTAGTTGTCAGACTCTCCTGGACAGCCTTCGGACTCTATCAGTTTTCGGAATTAGTTGTCAGACTCTCCTAGTCAGTCTTCGGACCCTTCTAATCAGTTTCCGGAATCAACTGTCGGACCTTCCTAGTCAGTCTTCGGACTCTCCTAGTTAGTCTTCGGACTTTTCTAATCAGTTTCCGGAATCAGTTGTCGGATTCTCCTAATCAGTCTTCGGACTCTTCTAATCAGTTTCCGGAATCAACCGTCGGGCCCTCCTAGTCAGTCCTCGGACTTTTCTAATCAGTTTCCGGAATCAGTTGTCGGACTCTCCTAATCAGTCTTCGGACTCTTCTAATCAGTTTTCGGAATTAGTTGTCGGACTCTCCTAGACAGTCTTCGGACCCTATCAGTTTTCGGAATTAGTTGTCAGACTCTCCTAGACAGTCTTCGGACTCTATCAGTTTTCGGAATTAGTTGCCAGACTCTCCTAGTCAGTCTTCGGACTCTATCAGTTTTCGGAATTAGTTATCAGACTCTCCTAGTCAGTCTTCGGACTCTTCTAATCACTTTCCGGAGTCAGTTGTCGGACTCCCCTAGTTAGTCTCCAGGCTTTTCTAATCAGTTTTCGGAATTAGTTGTCGGACTCTCCTAGTCAGTCTTCGGACTGTTCTAATTAGTTTCCGGAATCAATCGTTGGACTCTCCTAGTCAGTCTTCGGATTCTTTTAATCAGTTTCCGGAATCAGTTGTCAGACTCTCCTAGTTAGTCTTTGGACTCTATCAGATTTCGGAACTAGTTGTCGGACTCTTCTAGTCAGTCTTCGGACCCTTCTAATCAGTTTCCGGAATCAACTGTCGGACCTTCCTAGTCAGTCTTCGGACTCTTCTAATTAGTTTCAGGAATCAATCGTCGGACTCTCCTAGTTAGTCTTCGGACTTTTCTAATCAGTTTCCGGAATCAGTTGTCGGACTCTCCTAATAAGTCTTCGGACTCTTCTAATCAGTTTTCGGAATTAGTTTCCGGACTCTCCTAGACAGTCTTCGGACTCTATCAGTTTTCGGAATTAGTTGTCAGACTCTCCTAGTCAGTCTTCGGACTCTATCAGTTTTCGGAATCCGTTGTCGGACTGTCCTAGTCAGTCGTCGGACTATTCTAGTCGGTCTTCGGATCCTTCTAATCGGTTTCCGGGATCAACTGTCGGACCCTCTTAGTGAGTCTCCGGACTTTTCTAATCAGTTTCCGGAATTAGTTGTCGGACTCTCCTAATCAGTCTTCGGACTCTTCTAATCAGTTTTCGGAATTAGTTGTCGGACTCTCCTAGACAGTCTTCGGACTCTATCAGTTTTCGGAATTAGTTGTCAGACTCTCCTGGACAGCCTTCGGACTCTATCAGTTTTCGGAATTAGTTGTCAGACTCTCCTAGTCAGTCTTCGGACTCTTCTCATCACTTTCCGGAGTCAGTTGTCGGACTCTCCTAGTTAGTCGCCAGGCTTTTCTAATCAGTTTTCGGAATTAGTTGTCGGACTCTCCTAGTTAGCCTCCAGACTTTTCTAGTCAGTCCCCAGACTTTCCTAGTCAGTCTTCGGACTCTTCTAATCACTTTCCGGAGTCAGTTGTCGGACTCTCCTAGTTAGTCTCCAGGCTCTTCTAATCAGTTTTCGGAATTAGTTGTCGGACTCTCCTAGACAGTCTTCGGACTCTATCAGTTTTCGGAATTACTTGTCAGTGTCTCCTAGTCAGTCTTCGGACTCTTCTAATCACTTTCCGGAGTCAGTTGTCGGACTCTCCTAGTTAGTCTCCAGGCTTTTCTAATCAGTTTTCGGAATTAGTTGTCGGACTCTCCTAATTGGCCTCCAGACTTTTCTAGTCAGACTCCAGACTTTCCTAGTCTGGTCGAAAACGCCTAGACAAAAGTCTATTCATAGTTGGCTCAAGCATTGGTTGCTGGCTTTTTATTTTGATTTTGATGTTTGACTTCTACATGTGTAACACCGGTGTAATTGGCCGTTCTATACATACAAAACCGTTTATTGAAAGTCCCTTTTTGAAAGCCTTTTAGAATTTTATTACATTAAATTTCGTTAAGAAGGCACAGTAGTATTTTATTAGAATAAGTTCAAAGTCAATTTTTTGTTTACAAGCATTAGAAGCTATAGTGAAAATAACACATTATAAAAATAATGTAATATTTGTGTTTATCAAATCATACTTGCACAAAGATTTATTTTACATGACTTAAGCATATGCTTATAGGATATTACAACAACTAATTAAAATCGACAAAACTGGAATATCTGCTATTAATGAAGATGTATAAATTGTACGTTGATAATTCTAAAGCTCTTCCTTGATAACACTAGATTACTAAATTACTCCAGTTAGACAGGGACCGAACGTCAGCTGCAAACATGATTTCAACAACCAAAAGATTATCAAACTAAACCGGATTATCCATAAAATATGATATAGTAGAAATTCAAAAGAAATACTATTCATTCAAATTGGTTATAATGGCTTCCGTTTTTTTATTATTAGTTCACAGTGTATCACGCATGATTCAGTCCTAACACCTGCGTCTATTTAATCAATGATTATAAATTTATATTATTTTGATTCCCTAGGATCCTTAGAATCCATCTATGAAAAGAGTCTACCAAAATAATAACTCCGATTTAATGGACTAATTTTTATTGATGACTTTGGTAGTATTAACACATAAAGAATTACCAATAGCAAATGCGGTTATATTAATATTTAAAGCTAAGTTACTTATTAAGTATGTCTCGATTTTTTAAAGCAGCCAACTGCAAATGATTGTGCATTGATATTTAACAAATATATATCTTCGACAAATTGTTAAAAAAAAATTAGGTTTTTTGTGGTTTTTTTTAAACTATCTGATCTTACCATAAAATATTTCCACCGTAAACTTGATTATAATCGCAAATTTAAGCACCGCACTTTTATTGCACCGCAAATAACATAGCGTAAAAGTACCCCTTGAGGTTCCTAGCACGCATCATTGTCAATACACTAATATTAAGATTAAGAAAATGCATCCGATTTGTTATTAAATAGCTTCCATAGAGATACACAACTTTTAAATTGAACATAGTTACGTATCAGAAAATTTCGTTATGGAAATAATCCAAGACGCTGAATTTCAAATCATCCCAAAATTCTTTTTAAAGTTTTGTAACGATTTGAAATCAATCCAATTGAACTTGTGTGATTAAAAGAACTTTTATCCATTAAAATAGTTACTTAAATTGGAGTATTTAATCCAGCACTTGCTTCTTTTTGGTTTTAACTTCTAATTAACAAACTTAGCAGTTTTAATTTTTATGCAAAGAAAAAACACAGAAGCCTCATTGATTTCCTCCATCACGCAGTCCACTACCCATGTAGTCTGAAGCATGCGTAAGGACAGTATTGGACCTAAAACTTAAAATATTTTTTTACTTCCCGTGTGACGCTAGCGGTTTTGTATAAATATAGGCGTATCACGCCTTTATTTCTAAGAAGTGTACATATTTTACATCTAATTTATAGGGTTACAACTGGATAAAACTGAATAGTAGCGACTAGTGTTATATTTTTTATTCATACTTCAGTTGGACTTTGCTTACTCCCATATAACTGAGTCACCTAGGCATAATTGTTTTATATGATTAGTATTAGGCCTAATGACATTCATCAATGGTACTAAGATACCGTAATAATTTCTTACACAAGTCTAAATCCCGAAACGGAAAAATAATATATTAGCTTGCACCATAAGTAAAAGTCTTTCACGTAACAAAACGTAGTTTTTTAACCTTATGACAACAAATTAATTTCTTATGTACTTGCCATCGCTCTTTATGACTTCTTTTCAGTCTCTCACCCAACTGATTTATTCCTATTCACTAGAAATATTTAGGTCTAGTCCTGAACTCGTTGAATCATGTCTTAAATTTTTTTCTTACTGATATTATACCACTTTCATTTATCAGCGATTATAAAAGGTAATAATTGTGAGCCCAAGGTGCAATGCAGAAGAACCTTCCTTCAAGCTTCTGCAGAGCGGTTTCTATAATATATGCCTGTGTAACCTGGCAGTATCCAAGAGAAAAATTGCTACGTCTATCAGGTTTTTTTCTCTTATTGACACAAGTATTGTTACAGGTTATACACAGATTTTGTTAACCATCTCGGCCTTTTCGAGGATTTTTCAGCGTATATGACGTTTTAAGTCTTATTTCTAGCTCTAGGTTTAGACGTCTTCTCCGAAGCTACGCACCTTTTTCCTTTGCATTAAGTTATATTGACGTGAAGATACTACTTGATATCACCAATGATGATTCGTTATATTTCAGCCGGCATCCAGCTACATGTTGCTGGATGCCGGTTGAAATATTGAAAGACGAGAAAAGTCGTATTTCACTGTACTTTTTAATCAGTTTATGAAGCACCCAAACTCACAATATTTTAGCAAATCCTATAGAGCCAAAGTGCGTGTCAAAATGCCCCTTACTTATATAATAACCAACAATACCAACAAAAATGATTAAATAAACGTGTTCTCTTAAAACCCTAACCCAAATCGCAATCAGGTAGAAAAAGACAAGTAGTTTGCATTACTTAATCTGTAAGAAAGAGATTGGTTAGATATTTAAATTTCTTATCAAGTTCAACAGAAAAGCGAGTTGCATGGATCGCATAAATCTATTTGAGTAATTTAGTTAGTTTGATACTCAGAGAAGGTTTAAATTTGGCATCTTAAATAAGTTAGACCTGTTGGAAATCAATCTTCGAAAAGATCTGGAGTTATTTCAATGTTTAATTGTGTCGCCTCTGCTGGTTAATATCCGATAGAGTTATTGATTTGTGCTAGATGTTTATTAAACAACAAACTAGTGTAATATTCCTTCGCGTATTCATAGACATTAAAGTGTAATATAGCTATAACATAAAACATAATAATTTAACATTACAGCTATTTGGTCTAATCACATAGCTGATATTATCAAATGAATTCAAAAAATTCAGCCAAGAATTGATAAAGGATGTAGTATGGGTATGTACTTTCGTGATTTACATCTTTGTTCAAAATAGTGGCTTCAATCGAGAACCCGGCGCCTGCCGCAGAATATCCTGTGAAAAGTATAATTAACGTCCGGACTAAATAAAGTATATATGATGGAATTGGGCATCAAATTAGCGTATCCAAGCTAAAGAAAGAGTGATGACACAACTCGAGGTATTTCGCACGCTCCATCACAGAATGATATAACAAGAGCAAGTGCAAAAAAAGGGTAACCAGCAAACGGCAAATGCACCTGTTATAATAGCCAATGTTTTTGCGGCCTTCTTTTGGCATTTGGGTTCTAGTGACTCTTTAGGGCAAGAACCTCGACTTCGGTACATTGATCGGCCAGTCTGATTGCTCAAATGGTCGGATGTTAAAAACGCTATCGGTGAGCCTTTGTTTGAAGGCTGCTTCCAATCGGTCGGGTTAATTACTGGCAGATGCTATTGTAGTTCTTGACGAACCGGTATTCCTGCGGTGATGAAGGAGAGCCATCATTATCGACCATGACTACGGAAATTTTGCAATTGTATTGACTGACTGCCAACATATTGCCATTACCGCCCTCAATGCGAAGAGTTAAAATAAGGCTTGAGTTAGCGCTTACTGTTAGCAGTACCTTTAAGCCGGGCTTATGGTGTGTACGGCTCCGAGTAACCTGATAGATTAGCCAGTAGGGAAACAATGTTAAAATAAGTGGAACATAAAAACTCGATGCAGTTGCAAAAACGTGGTACGAAGCATCCTGTGACACTACGCAAATATGGTTAGTAATGCGACGCTCGAAGTCACTGTCACCCCAGTCAATTATCGGAACAGACGAAATGAAACGCCCCAGGCGATCAAGATTATGTTGCGTATATTTGCAATAATTGTGCATAATGCACATTAATCATCGTTCTGTAGCGATCCCAGGCAATTACTGTCAAATATTGGATGGACGCTGTACAGCAAAGCACGTCACAACACGTCCAAATGATAGGTAGAAGTGCACCGGGTGGCTAGTGTGACCACATCTCATCGATCGCAACCAATCGTATCACCAGGCAAGTAACTAAAATATCAGCTACTCCTACAGAAAGTACTAGGCAGTTACCTTCTGTTTGTAAATTTCGTTCCATAAAAACAGCTACCAACGCAGAAACGTTACCGATTGCAATCGTTAAAATAATACTACTCAGTAGTATTTCAACAACCAAGTGTACCAGTGGATTATTAATTTGATTTGAATTTGTGATCCCCATGGTTTTGAATTCTTTCTCGCTGACGTTTTTGAATTACCTTCCTTGGTCACCCATTTGGCGCTGTTTACTAGTATGTTGGTTTAATCTCCTTTGGCTCGATATCCATAGGAATTACTTTGAAAGGCGCAACTATCGAAGGCATAATGGCAAACTGGGTACAGTAACCATTTTTCTGTAAAGCAAACTATAACGATTATGTTTTCGTTGAGAATGTTACTTGATGATCTTAGTGTCGCTATTGCGTATTTATTGACACTGGCCGGGTAAGCATAAAGTGTTGTTCATCAGAGTACATCACAGCGCGTCCATCTGACAACAAGGCAAACGTTAAAAATATATGATTCATTCATTCCTTGTCACTCTACAAACCTAAGGTCGTTGGAAATAAACTATACAATTATGTAGCGATTAATTATTACTAATTATGACTAACAGTATTAAACAACTGCCCTTACACAAACCCGCCAGCCCCTTTCTTTCGTTCATTTTACTCCACCCGTAACTTACATATTAAAATGGGTGTAACTGCATGCCCAGTGTCTTGAGTAATGTTTCTAGTATTGCGCATGTGGTTTATTTCGATATTCTTAAATGAAACACAAGATTTAAATAGATTAAATGATATAACGTTTAAATAATTAGTAAGATAAGATAAACATCAGGATTAAGCAAGCAAATAGGAACTGAAAGATTTTGCGGTCAATAAAGACTTTTTAAAGGCGTTTTTGAAGAAAAGACGACAGGCAAACAACTTGTGATTTAATTTAGAAGAAACTGCGTTTATAAAGCACCTTAACTCCACGGGATTTGCCTAAACAGATGCTTACGTGCTTCATGGACTAACTGAAGAATAAGAAGCACAGCTTTCTACAGTCCCTTTTAATCACGCTCCACACTGATTTCATATTGTCCGCAGCCGGAGAATTGTAGCTGTAGTGCCTTTTTGTATTACTTGTCCTTATGGTAATCAAAATCCTGATAAGGGCGTGATTATATAAACACAATTTAAAAAACAGCTGATGAACAAGTTGCGAGCTGAAAAGCATTTGCTTAACTATATGGACGTCCAGTTTGTAAGTGTCAACTTCGTGGAATCAAAAACGAAAGAAAGAAGTCCCTGCAAGACATTTCGAAAAGGTTTACGTTGAATTTTATAATATCAGCTTTTCCGCTCTGTATGTGCCTACGATTATTCATCATGATCTGCGGCATAGAGGGTCACTCTCGCTATTTTGCGGGTACGTTTGGATCTAAAATGCCATAGACTCTGCATGTCCGTACGTGTAATCGGACTGACGACTGTATTATTTTGTGCTAAACGATGAGGTGATGCTATATCAATATTAGCTTGAGAAGAGTATGGAATATATTTTATACGAGATTCGTGGGATCTAAGGCAGCCCAGGATAAAGTGCCACCATATGTGTTGTGCCACCATATATAGGCAACGTTCGTAACCTCCTATATAGCACAATACTAGCTGAAAACCAATCCGAATGCAAAAAGCGATTATGAGTTACATTACTGACGGGTGGTATTTTGAAGCGATTTTGAAGCTGAAATTTGAAGAATATAAGTAAATTTTTTTAAATCGTTAACCCTTTCAATAAGGTCGACCAGATTGCGATGAAGTCATGCTTTGGATTCGATTGACCTCGTTGTTTCTTAGCAGTTTACGGTAATAATATTTTTGCCGGAATAATGATTGTTACTCTTTGCTGTTCGATGTTGTTGATAAAGCACCACCTGACCTTAAGGGGAAGCTCCGGGCTGGGATAAAAAGGACGGAACCCGTCCCTCTCTCTTGTCTTGTTGGAAGGAGAATGTCGGTCGTACGTGATTTTAAATAAGGAGAAAATACGTGACCCGTAACTATAGAAGTATTAATAATGACCATACTGGCTACACACAATGTATCTGCTAATGACATATTACATACTCATCTAGATGAGTATCTAAACACACTTTTAACTGAATTATAAGTGAACCGGAGATTGTAGATTATAGTCAATTATTTCGGTTATCATATTTTTGTAAATAAGCAATTTTCTATAGCGACTATTACGTGCTCCCTAGTATGAAACTCCCCGTTTTCACGCAAATGATTAACGTTGACGCACAATACCTCTGCATAGGAGTCATAGTCTGGCTCGACAATTCAATCTCTGTGAACTGACGTATTTTCGTAGTCGCCAACTTCTTGATCGATACCCATCGAGACCTGCAAAAATTCTCACTTGATGTTGTACTAATTGATGTGTAAAACTTCTTCTTAGTAAGATATTTAGTTTACTGTCAAATAGCTAAATAAAAAAATAAACCAGTACGGCTTAAAAAACACTGTCGCTTGGTTTCGACGTCCATACGCAAGCATCGTGGATAAACAAAGGCTCCAAGATTGAAAACGTTTCCAACGTAGGCATTTGTATTTGAGCATCCTTAATAAAATAAATGTTTTTTTTAACATGAATATCATATAAAAGCGTAATAAATGAACCGAAAAATATTAACATACACAAAACAACCATAAATATAACATGGGGACAAACGTATAATTGTAACATTGAGTTTAACAATGCAACCTGGTTATTTACATATTGTTCATAATATAACATTTCTGCTGTTACACAAGAAGAAATCATTCCTTCCATAAAAGATCAAAATTGACAAATCTTGCTGCAATAGTAAGAGTAATAAAAAGAAATATCCGTAGCTAGTTGTGAAAAATTACTTTTGGTATTCGCACAGGTTGGGCAGTACATGTCGTTGATGGGACTTTTAGCATTGAGCCCCTGATATTTTCCAACCAGCGACTTAGCCGTCCAACCTACTTTGTCGACGGCACAGGTTGTAATAATATTCATGTTTTTTGGAGGACTTATTCAGGAATTAATCCATGTTATGAACACTGCGTTATTTATTTAATCTTTCCTTTGTATCACAACATATTAATGAGGCTCACACCTATGTAACTAGCAATGTAGCAATTAGAGTCCATAGCAAAGAGACATATATGACGCGATTGGCAACATCTCATAAGTCTGATAAATATACTGCGCTATTGGTGACATAAACAGGCAGTGGGTACGAAATTTGCTTTCAGCGCAAATGTTGAGTTTTTATTCCGAATAGTTAACATTATAGGCGCCTTGCATATCCCTAATTCGTTAATGCCTGTAACAATTTGCTAGCATTCTAAAGAATTGCCAACCACCAACCTTGTGCTTGCATTTAGTTGTGCAAAAACAATTCACGATTTACTAAAGAATGACTATTTTGTCGAAGAGTGGGTATTGCTACTCATATCACAACGCAATTTGCATTTGTTCAATAAATATTAACATTCGTTTCAGTGTTAAATATGTTTGACTGTTATAAGAATTAGATTGCTTAGATGAACTTAGTTCTTAATTTTTCGTTGGTCATGTTGCCGCCAAGAGCTTGCCGCATACCTACTTCAATCACACAGACTTGCGACCTATTAGTGACTTGCACGTACCCGAATCGCTTGAAGATATACACCGACGCTTTACATCGTAAAGTTCATCGCGCAACAAATGAGAAATCTAGGAACTAGTACTGTTACGACTCAATTAATGTTTTCCAAAACTTCAAATTGTACATGATTTGTGTTATCAGTTGTTGATCATTATATATCTTTGAATGAATATCGAATTAAATGCACTTCGAAGCACTAAGTGATGCTGATGACTCAATATTATTTACGACAGTTCACACTGCTATCAGTATCACAGTTATCCTACTACAACCATCTATTATCCTGAGTGTCAACAGGTCTGCCAGAAAGCCACTAATACATCGCATCGTGTGTCCATGGCTTGATGTTGAAAGTAATGTTGGAAAGGGCCGAACTTTCATTTATCCCCCTTTTCGGTTACGCCCTGGTTGCGACAAACGATTTCTATGGTAGAGACTCTTCCTATCAAAAAAAATTGCACACTCATTGTCTCAGTTAAATTTTTCTACTATGTTATCCCCCCGTTCATATTGATATACCAAAGGAATACTCCTTGTACGGGAAAGTATACGGGCTTTAAAAATACGCGATACTAATTTGTTTTTTAAGAAAATTTTCCTTTAATAAACATTCGTTAGACCTGAGCATTGCAGATAAATAAACTGTACTACAGATAAACAATACTATGATTTCTCATTATCTTGAAATATACGCTTTGTATTAACGTCAGTATTTAACTGTAAAATGGCGATTTATGCCAAGGTGGTTCATAATTAATGGAAATAAACCACTTAGGTTCATATTCTTCAAACGTGCAAATACTTTTTTTGACAATAGGTTCTTTCTCATAACAAACATAATACTAATTTGGACAAATAAGTCTCTTAATAGTGGTTTGCTCAACAACCGCCAAGCGTTTACATTGGAGAGTTATCTATTTTTTTGTTTTGTTCTGATGGGCGAACCGCACAACTTAGGCGTATCTGTTGTAACTGTGTTGGATTTTTACTATATACCAGTAACGTAGTGATTTTTGTAGTTGTTGACGAAATATGAGGCAAGGGGCAACGAACTCTATTTGTGTTTTTTTCTGACTAGGTAGTTTTTCTCCGTTTCGTTAAATTTCAGTATGGTTGAACAACCCTAACATACGATTTATATTCTTTAATTAGTTTTCCATATTTAGGATTGATTGAAATAGAGAAATGAAATATATGTAATCAAGTATCGAGACTAAAATAACGCTTTAATAGGACAGCGAAAAATACTATAAAAGCGTACAGCATAAAATCCTAGACCGGTATTGCATACACGATTTAAGGTTAGATCGACATGTACAGGTAGAATTTAGGTTTATATTAGCAATTTTAAGGCAAGTTCAGTTGTTTTAGTAGCAAGATAAATGCAGTACGTTCGCGAAGTGATTTTAAAAAGCAACGAAATTGCTAGAGCATTGACTTCAGCAGGTTTACTAATTACCGAAACAGGTCTATGGGGTAACTGCTCCAACATATCTCTAAAGGAAACTACAACAAGACGCCTGTACAGACGTTTTGTAATTGTTGTTGTAATTGTAAGTGTTAGGTGTAATACGAAGTTGCGAAATGGTTCACAAAGTATGAGTTCCCTCGGTTTACGCTTTGTATTCCTCAAATAAATAAATATTTTTTAGGGCAGAAGCTCCTTTCTTTTATAAAGCACGATATTGATTTGAGGAGATAGATTTTTTTGGCACTTTGCGCAGCAACTGTTAACTATTTCTCGAAAGACCATATTAGATGAAGATAATTATAAAAAAATAAAAAATGAGCGCAACATTAGATTAGTGCAGACATTGTTGCCTTTCCATAGAAAATAAATGTTATTAGCTAATTGATGACATAAAATGCAGGCTTTGTATTTAAGAAAATATAGGCCAGCACATAACTGACTGAAAATCTACCACAAAACTGTGCACAGTTGTCGGTAGTTCAGCGGGCTAAATACAACTTTCATAGCAACAATAAGAACCTATTTTTCAACGCTTTCATTCTGTTGATGGCTCATTTGTTGCAATTAGCACACATACAGTCTAGTATTAAACGGTTAAATTAACACATTTACAGAGCCACGTTAGTCAACAAGTCCAGTTTAACATATCCAGTTAAAATGGCTCAACTCTGGTAACGACATGGAATGCTTTCTCAACTGGATCAACGGCGCTGTCCTATTGTAGTAGCTCTGACGCAGAATAATGCTTCTGCAAAATGGATTGACAAACAAATTTCAAAGTCTTACTTGATTATTTTATGACTAGATCCACTTAAATTCACTATTTTATTCAATATCATCTCTAACTTGCTGCATTTCCGCGTTTAATCTACGTATAATATCTACAACGAAGCTAGAGAACTAAACATCTAAAAAACTCAGTCACGCCTTTTAGTCTATTGATTCAGAGTAGTACTAGTATTATATTTAACGTATGATATAAAACGTTTTATAAAGTTAACCTATATTATATTGTATTAAACACTTCATAACGTTATTTTTTCTCATTAGCAGACAACTATTAGATTATATCGGAAATAAAGTTTGCGCGTTTTTTGCTGAATAGAAAATACCACATTTTTTTAATTCTGTACCAGTAGGCTATTATGTTATGTCCTGTCATTGATCACGACTTTTTCTTATGTTTCCATTAAATGATGAATGCCGTCTCGCCAGAAGCTGGTGAGTTTTGTCCTGAAAATCTTTTTCAACTAGTTTTTGTGTTCTTGATCTATGTCAAAGCTTCAAAGTCACATATTACTACCCAATGAATGGAAAAAGGTGAAAATCGATTGGTGCAAGGTCCGGAGAATGTGGAGGGTGCAACAAAACCTACCATCCAAAGTCCAAAAGGAGACCTTTTATGGTATTTGCCGCGTGAGGCCACGCGCTGTTATGGAGCAGGATGACTTGATCTCGCTTGTCGGATTTTTTCTCTTGAATAGCCTGGTTGAGTCGATGTAAACTTGACAAGCTGGGCTGTTTCGGTAGCATTTTCGCTTTGAAGAAATTCATGTGTCAAACATGCATATTTTTCAACCTAAAACATTTGTCTTTAAGGAATTGTTTCGGGTTTAAATTACACTCTCAGCATAACAAAGTACCTCAACGTGAGCGAAACGCTTTCAAACGATAAACGAAGAAAATAATAAATAAGGGAAAGTCTAAATAAGGGAATAAGTGCAGGAACTTTATTCTTAACTTGATAAAATTCTTTGACTGCGATGATTCGTACCTTGCAATGATTATTTGTTATATAATCACTGCAAGGTACGAACTGCATAATAATTATTATTGAACATGTTTAGGTCGTTAAGTTTGTATATACGTATGGAATCCAATTACAATGAAACCCTGAAAACCAATCTCTATTAGAATAGGCACTATTGGGGTGCATATGTTAGTTTAGTCAACTTTTGCCATTGGTGGCACTAATCCTTGGGACCACCAATTATTGATAATATACTGGAATATAAAAAAAAAAGTGCTTATTGATTTCACCAACCAGCAGGACACTGAATAAATAGCTAGCGAGACTCAATATAGATATTGAAACGATGTTTGATTGAAAGCAAGGCTAAACGCGAGTGAGATTACGACTGTGACCTATTTTCAACAGAATAATTTAATTGTTGTACTGTTATAGTAGCGTTATTTCAATATACTTCATGTATGTTAACATAAAACACACATGACAAATATTATAAGACCAGTGCTAATGGAGAAATATATATATATATATATAATCTAGGACATAGCATCTTCCTGAGTTTGAATTGACCTATGTTTGATCCTCTTTTCTCCTCTCTCCACTTAAACATTAGTTTTGACCGTATCGGCGGTAGTCCTCGATTTCTTCGTTTTGATTGTCTTAGTTGATCCTCTTCATTTGTAAACTTAAATCTCATTTCTGGTGTTTGATTTTGATTCTTTTTGTCCACCAGTAATAAAGATAACCACAATGGACATTATTCAAAATCGGCATTCATGCTCGCTTTCCTTTTCAGATGTATACGTTGTTCGACTTCTGTTTTTTGACAGTATCATGATATTGTATAGGCTTTATATTTTAATACCTTAGTTAACGGGTTCCTTATGAGTTCTATAGGGGACACCTTCGTTCGCACTGGACATGTAATCAATCTTATACTTCTTGCATTAGTTTAATTTGAGTTATCGTAAATCTGTCCCGAACAGTTTTTTTTAATAGTATGTTTGCGTATAATATGTTAGCTTTTCTGACCTGTAAGTCTTTTACTTGCATTAAGAGCTGAGAACCTACGTAAGTTAAGGTTTATATTTTCAGATACTTTAGGTATTCCTTCTGCTGCATCTTTAGGCGCCAAAGGGTGTTGTGTGTGTATATTTTTCCAATAAATTGATCAGTTCATTGAGTTTTTCCAAATGAGGAGCACCTACACGACACTAATTTTACTGTTATATATATAGACAACTGTAAGTTTCGATTACGTCTAATCGGCTCTTAAATTTTATGGACGGTCATATATCGTCTATTAAGTTCCCATAAGATATGTTCTAAA
Organism: Varroa jacobsoni; assembly: GCF_002532875.2. Taxonomy (NCBI): domain Eukaryota; kingdom Metazoa; phylum Arthropoda; class Arachnida; order Mesostigmata; family Varroidae; genus Varroa; species Varroa jacobsoni. The sequence continues at coordinate 15,179 of NW_019214106.1, forward strand.
TTAAGGAGTTCCCGAATCCTGCAAAAATATCAACCCAACTCGTTTAAAAGAAATGATGAGGCACTTGAAAACATTTTTCAACTGTATTTTATTTGTTAGCCTCAGATATAAATATTCTTTGAAAAATGATTCGGATCTTATATTTGATAAATACATAAGAATCAATCTTTACAGAAGAAATCAATCTTTTTCAGGTAATGGATACTTTGGCATTAACAGCTCATTTGGCGAAATACTTACCAAAGTAAACTTACAAAAGTAGATAAACCTTAAACGTCAAAACAAAAAGCAGTCATGGTATTTGAAAGGCCGTTAAAACCAAATCCTGCTTCCGATATGGTTGTTTCAAAAAAAGTTTAGTATACACTAGACAATCTCTAGTACACCATCTACTGCGTGTAGGTAATGTGCAGAAACTTATATCCTATGGTTACCTTGGCGCCAATTTTCGACTATCTGGAGAATACTACATCGACAACGCCACAATGTTGAACTTTTGGGACGTTTCTGGAGGAAAGACGTAAAAAGATTCTTGGGAAGATGAAAAAAATCATAAAATATACTTCGATATATCTGGATGATAAACATTTAGTTTTAGTGCTTCAAAATAATTCAACTTTTAAAGTATCAGCTGCAGGCAGTCTGAAATAAAAGCACCAAATACCTACCGTTCTGAGAATATGCACTAAATTCAAGGCTAGAAATAGCTCAGCTGGCTTAAAATTTTCGCCTAGACTAATTTTGAATCCCGTATTAGCAAAATTCGAGCCTAAAACAGCAAATATGTAATAATGGACATAAAAACGGACTGGTGACAGGATGTCGGGACCGAAAGGACGATTCTTATTGTTGGTCGGAAAGTTGAAGTTTCACTTAGCTAGTATCATATCGACAGAATTTAAGCAAGGAAGAGTCTTTCGATCTGATTAACTCAGGCTCCGGAGCGAAGCTTCTTAGTACTCCATATTCTCATGTGGACCCCATTGGTGTCTGTGGCGCAGTGTAGACTGATGGATTTAGATTTCCTAATTTTTTCTCTTCTGACAGAAGGTTCGCGTTGCGATATATTTCTCCTGGAGAAACTGCAGAACGATCCTTAAATTTTTTGTTGTCCAAGGCTGATTTGATGGCGGGGAATATAGTAGGAGCTATCAGGGGCGCCGTATTGCGAAGGTTTAACTTTGCTGACAATCTCAGTATATATCTATTCAACGAAGACTGTAATTTATGAATTAGCCTACAATTATCTGCACCAAGGAAGTGTATAATTTTTACGAAATTTCCTAATCAAGTTGAATATTCTAGGCGAGCAATCCATTGATGATTTTACACTAAATTTATAAACATAGACAAGCATTTCGATGCCGAAATCGTTGTTTTATGCGCTAGCTAATCGTAGGCAAATTTGGTCTGAGGTAGCTATGTGAGCTCGCAATGGCTTGAATTTATGTTAGTCTTGCGCACTGACGCTACCTGTATCAAGAAATATGTATGCGAGAACCAAAGAATTTCCACATAAGTAGCTGCTGTATGGACTAGTGACCGCGCTTGATCAACTGTATAGATGGTCTACGACACTATAGTTGCCTGTGCATTATCATCGTCTTTTTAGCCAGCGGACACGACGATGTGTTGTGGCGCTTGTCCTTGCGAATTCGGCATTTTTCAAGAAGCCACTTGCAAGTTTTATTTTTTTGTATGCTTAGTAGCATATGCGTCACCGATGCAGTCTATTGAGTATATGGCACGGTCGTTGATAGGCGAGGTTAACATTTCAACAAGACGAAAAGTGCGACGAGTCGTAACACAAAAACATAGCTTTAAAATTTTTGTTAGACAATTCACAGCAGGTACGTCAGTAAAGACTCGATTACGTCAAGTAGGATTTTACTATGAGAGTTCGAATTTGCTTTTTTTATTATTATTGTTATTATAAAAATAAACATAAAAAATAGTAAAATATTCAATATAGCTTGAAAGAAAGTACATGATTTGTTACTCTCCTTCCTGTGGACTATTAATAGAAGCAGAAACTTCAAGGCAAGCTCTTTGCCCCTTCGTCATTTTTGTCAATAGCGATTGACCAAGAAATGCTGGAAGTGACCACGCCACCGAGCTACATTTTTTTCAAATTCACTACATTCAAGTAAGTCGGATTGATCGCATGATTGAGAATTTTTTTATTAAGAGCTTTTAATTTCACAGCACTATTCTTTATACTTGCCGATAGCAGTTGGAACAAGGTTTGGCTTTCTTTTGTAGCGGTAGCGTAGCTATGAACAATTACCTCCTTGCTCCTCAGCCTCCATCTAGCAGTCCTTCTCGTTTGTTGTAGCGCACTAAGTTTAGACGACGGTTGACTAGTGGCGGCGGCTGTTCGCAGCAAACGGCTGGCAGACTGTGATCCAAAGCCACTTCGTAGCATTTGTTGCGGATTTGTTGTTCGCGCGTGCCACAAGTTACACTCAATTCGCAAATACACTAATTGTTTGTTTCTCGCCTGAAAATAGCGCCTTTTTGCGTACTTGAATGCATTGGCCGGTGACTTTGCTTAAGCGGCATCAAAAAATATTACGAAAGATTACAGTTTGTCGAAGGATCACACTTGCCCGTCAGTTTTAAAAAATCCTTTTGGTGCAATCGCATACTGCTAGATTATTAGCTGTCTCTTAAAACTACGTGATTTATGGCGGTTGTTAGAAGATACATTGTGTGAGAAATCAGCATCCTTATTGTAGGCTTGGAATAAATTGACTTTTAATTATAACAATGATGAAATGCTTGAATTTATTTTACATTATAATCGGCTCCCTTCAGAATCATGTACTGTATCTACTGGTTGACAAAACCCTTTTCTCTTCGTCTGTTATAGAAAACTAAAGTTGTAGTTTTTATTGTACAAATAGTGTTTTATAAATAATTACTTTCCCAATCACAAGTAAGGGCTGGTGCGTGAATAGTCGGGTTCTTGCTAACAGAACACAGTTTTTTGTGCAAATGCGGGCTGATTATTTAGCGTTAACGATAACCGCCGCAGAAGTTGAGCCATGACACTATGGCTGTGTAAAAATTGCGTGCAAAGACAGTCAGTCTTACACACCAACTATGCAGTAATATAAAAAAGGCGCCACAAAAAATATGTTCCATATTTAAATGTCACAGTGTTACCTTTTTTAATCTACAAGGTTAAACTTCACTTTAATAGAATTGGGTATTAGTACACAATATAAATCAACCATGGTTAATATATTTAACATGTCTAATTGATTATATAAATGCAACAAAGATGCATAAAGAATACAGCCAACTCCTTATTATTAGGACTAATGCCAGAAGTATCGGTAGCCTATTTACGTGGAGAATACTATAGTGATTGGGCCAGTGGCTTCAGAACGATGTTTAAATTTTAAGTTAGAAAGCGCATAGTTCTATAAATCTCTCTGAATAATTTCCATTTTGTTCTTATATCTGAAACATGAAAGTCGGGTTGCAAGTAAGCACGCTGCCTCCACTTACAAATGTCTCGAGAATTGATTGGTCGCTACACATAACATTAATTATTTGTTAGTGTAGCTAAATGAAGTTCGTTGCTCTTTTTTGCTACCAGAAAGACTATTAACCTGAATTTTTAATTCAAATTATGAAAATTATCCAGTATGATTAGACGTTCTCTCAGTACGTTATCGTATGGTTATACGTAATTTCGGTGTACACACGTAAGGAACGCAAGGATTTATCTTTGCTTAGATAATATGTGTGCCGCTGCACTGAATAATGATACATATCCTACGTCGCCAACGTTGGCCACTTTCGTTAATTCTTTCTGGGTTAAATATATGCACCATAGCTGGTATCAAAAAAATCTAAAAAATTTATAGATAGCTTTAAAAAATGCAGGACGTTGAACAGGCTAATAATCGCGGCGTACATCGAGATCAATTGTCTACCATTATTAGCTGTGTACTGATCAAAACGACAATATTTGTAGAACGTCTGCTGTCAGAGAAAAGTTTATACATCTTATGTAGGTTCCGCTGCAATTTAAGTATTAATTATATATAAATAAAATTAAAAAAACTGTGTGTATATACTTTGGGACACGCTGTATATTCAACCGCGGATTTCTGGGCAGCTTTGTAAATTGCCCAAATAAATACGATGAGAAGAGACCCAGAGAAGAAGAATGACAAGAACCCAAGTACAAAAAAATACATTTTTAAGCATTATGTAGATGAGACATTTGAGTCTATGGAAAAGATAGCCGCCAAAGAAGGGCCTTTTCATGAGATCAGATAAAAGTCGTATATAAATAATTAACTTAATACGCCTGTTGTGTTTGGATATATAGAAAAAGGGAAATGGAAAGCTTGATTTCCATAAGAAGCTCCAAAGCATAAGAAGGTTTATCATTAAGAAAGAGCACCTAGTACATGTCACCCAACAATCAGTCAATTGTAATTCTATTTATTGCATGCATTTACAATAAACCTACCCTTTGTCTAACTGTAAACCTATCTTTGTCCACCATTGGATATTTTCTTCTTCTTTGCAGTCAAGAAGGTACTGAAAAACAATCAAATACATTTATTTTGGCGTTGACTTGTTTATATAACACTACTTATTATAGCAAGTCTGAGGGTCTATGCGTATCAAATGTAGTGAGCTAGAGGAGTCGTGTCAAACAAAGGTTATATAGTAAGAAGTCACCCGGGCCTTGCCTCCTTGCGTTTTCGATACTTATCCAAGACAAGAGCAAAAAGCACGTCTTTAAACGTTTCCTAAAAGTGTATGCAGAGGATTGTTGTTCTATTTTTTTTGTAAGCTTCTCTATACTGAAATATCATGTCACTATCATACTCATTAATTTTTCGCCTTGATCATAATTTGTTCCTTCAGGGTCTCATTGTTGACTCGCCTTACTATTATCACGTAGTATTGTTAGAAAGTGCTACTCTAGCCAAACGTGCTTAAAGAAAAAATCTCTAATCTTTACGTAAGTCTCTAAGCGTAAGCTACCCGAACTCTACAAGTATTGTGTGCAGCTTCACCTAACAACGAAGCTAAGAAACTGTTTAACACTTTATATTGCACTAAAGGTTGATGAGATATTCAAACCTAATGCACTAGGCTAATAAAAATAACCTTTTTTGCTTCAAAAAAATGACCTGCAGCAATTAACTGTTTGACTTATGACGAGCTTTGTAAATCTTTATTTATGTCGTCAAGTCTACGCGTCTTAAAACGTTAGCATCGCCGTTCACATATTTTTTGTTGTTCTAAAGGGATTGTAATGGATCACTGTATATATGTAGTTTGTTTTAATCAGCAAATGCGCATTCAAGAGCAAACAGCATAATAATACAACTTGAAATTAGATATGGGGGTATTGAGATGAATCGTTGAGATAACATGCGACAAGTCAAGAAGTAGTAAGTAAGTAAGAAGAGGTAAGAGTTAATCGTGTGGTTTGGGAGCATATAACTCAAGTTAAGATGTAATAATAAATGAGCACATTATCCAATATTTGAATATGATTTGGTCTTGCATTACACTTATTGAAACGCCGTGTATGTGATGTCACCAGATTAACGAGACGATTTCATAGGGGATTCTTCGGGTATCTGTTTCTCACCCCTTGAGTCTCAGATTTGCTTCCCAAGTAACGCCGACGTTTATGTTGTCGATCCCGTTTACAATATCTCTCATAATGTGAATCCAACTCGCCTTAATCCGCAAGTCAGATTCGTGGCGTTGTTGTTCACAATGCCTGAAAAAAAAAACTGTATGATTGTACTCAAAATTATTTGAAAAATGTCGACCAACATTGTAGTTATATACCATGTATACGCCTTAGCGTAAAATAAATTATATGTAAACAATATTGCAGACAAATGGTTAGCATTGCGGCTCGTATGTTATAGGAATATATTTTTGTTCTAATACGGTAAATCCAATCAAGGACATCATCAACAAGAAGTAGAAGAACGCATACGTGAGACCGGAGGCGATACAGAGCGGACTCTTTGGAAAGAATACCTGAGGTCATCAATTTTGAAGATGTTTGCGTTAGAGATGACAGATGCCTAGAGCTTTTTGGACCAAAGTTTTTTTATTGGAGGTTGAGGGTAAATGCATTATGCAGACCAGACTTCACAACTGTGTTGGGACTCTCACCCACTAAACCCTGGACCCCCCGAAGACTTGGGTTTTGATTCGGCATATAGTTTAATATTACTTCAAAACCATAGCTCGTAAGGGCTACTATCCCCTTTGTCACGTTCCGGTCCATCCTTCGTTCGGGTTCCCCCTTTCCCCAGGTATACAAACTACCGAGCAGAGCCTTGTGCCCTGCCCTCCCATAAGAGCCAATTGTAGGACATCGGATCCTTGTTCATTTCGAGCTTGTCCTTCCGTTATTCATATATTAAATATATATTATATTCTTCTTCTTCTTCTTCTTCTTATTATTATTATATATATTACATATATTATGTTCTCTTGCGGCGCACCCTTTCGAGTTGTTCCAGTTTCCCCTGTCTGTTGTTGAAACGGTTCTGTACACTCTTACTACGCGTATTGCTGCTATCCTTTGAGCAGTTGGTTTCTGTTCTCAGCGCCGTATCTGCTCACACTGAGGCGGTGAAAAGCGTTGTAGCCTCCGCTACAGAAGCGAGGAGTCTCCAACGGTTCTCAGAGGCTCCCCCTGCTTTAAGTAGAATGCGGGACAGGTTGAGGGCTGTTTTTCCCGCCTTTGCGACTACATGTTTAATGTGTTCCCTTCCAGATATCGCAGTATCCAGCGTTACGCCGAGGTATCTTGCTTTTCTCTGGATACTGATTCAGATCTCCCAAAAAGATGTTGCCCCTCTGGTCTTCTTTTCGGCAGTTCGGTATACTGCTTCTGTTTGAAACAAAGCTACCGGTCTTATATATAATGCCATCCCCGAACTTTTCGGAAAAATAGGCCGACACTAAAAAATCAGAAGTCTCTGACATCTATCAATTCCCCCACTTGCTTGCTGAGCCAAATTATAATCAAGGCGGAAAGGTCATAAACTGTCGTCTTGGAAGCTACCGGCGGTGCACGAATGTCGATAGAGGCGGTACTCAAAGCAGGGGGCGGATATAGTCTCAGGGAATGGCAGACGACTATTTCGAAAACGATTCCAACAATAAACGTTACTACGAATGCTCCACAGTAGGAAGTGCGGTAAGACACTCCGCGGCAAAGAAGGAGTATTCCACACGGAAGGTGAACGCTTACAATGCGCCGATGGTCTGCGTAATATATAAACAATATGTTAAGGCCAAAAAAACTGAAAGAAGTAAAGAGCGAACTATTATTGCTAAAAATAGTGGTCAAAATAGTTAGGTTTATTTCAATAGATGGTAAGAGACATTCAAAATTGTTGAGAACAAAATGGTACAGCAACTTGATCTCTTAATATAATCAACTTGATAAACTTGATCTCCAAGCTAAAGAATGCCAGAGTAAAAAGAGCGAGCTGGCTGGTGTGATAACTAAGGTGTGACTACTTGTTATAGCCCTTGAAAGGTTTCCGTTACGGACCAGAAGAGGCAAATGCTTTGTATGGATTAATGTGGTGGCTATATGTGTGTATAGCTGGTACATGCCTCCAAACCTGACCTGTAAGAATTTCGAAAAGTTTTCCTTGTTAATTTTAGGAAAGAATCTGATGAAACTGTTAGAACCATCCTTACTGCGAATTTCAATATAGTTGCCATCCACTGAAGAGGCAGTTGCGTGTTACACAGGGGAGCGTTCTGTCTTGAGTATTTGCCTAAAAAAAACTGTCAGTTAGTCAATGGGCGACAAATTCTTTTACAGAGGAGGATAGCAGACCTACATAGATCCGAGGGTCTGTGCAAATCGGATAGTAGATGGAATTTTGAGATAACATGCGGTAAGCAAGCTGCAGAATTTCAACAACTCAGAAATCTAATTTCTGAGATCGAAATGGTGTCAAAACAAAGTTTTCATTGAGCAGGAAATTAAAATATGTTTTGCCTGGAACCCTGGGAGGTTGAATGAGAAGTGTTAAAGTACGCGGTCAGTAAGAGCTGACGTTCGCTCTTAAATGCTTGTTACAAGAATTCAGTGCGTGGTATGATCATTAGAGAAAAATATGTACAGGTGAATGAAAGAAATCGCGGAAACCGGGAAATCCTTTAGAAAAGCCTAGATAGTATGCATCAGAGCCAAAAAGGCGGTACTAAGGAAGCAACTCCGTGATATCCAAAAATCTCGAAGCGACTAGCGCGAGTAGATCAAGCACAGCAAGTAGAAGTGACAAAAGCTTATCAAAGAACTAAAAAGCGATTTATGGGGAATAAACTACAGGGGAGCCCTAGACAGACAATACAGAGAACCACTCAAACTCCCAAATCGTCTAATCAGAGAAAGCCGAAGCACTGTTCCCTAGGCATTAAGGAAAAAACTGAGAACTGTTGAGGGCCAAAACTATAATAACTCAACTTAGGTAAAAAGAGTGGAAGAATGACGGGGCAGAAAACAGTAAAGCTAAACGCAATACCACTGGAGGCTCTGCATCACAAGCTGACCAACCAATGTATTTCGTTACGATAAATGACCGCTAAAGCATTGTAAGAAGGTAACTGCCTAAAAAAGTAAAGAGGAGCGGCTAGGCTATATCCAAAACCTAATAAGCCTGTTAAATAATCAAGTTTATACAAATCACCCTTCAGTACTTTATGGGCAAAATACTTGAAGTTCTTATGATAAAGAGGCTAACTAGCAAAATAAAGAAGAAGCGACGCTTGCAGAAACAAACCACTTCGGGCATTAAAAAAGTTCCGTTTCGATCAACCAGAGGCCTATGTTTGCTTACTCTTCCAACTCGATAAAGAATATGATCTTAAACAAGCTGAAGCTGAAGGAAATATCTTCAGTTTTTTGGCACATTCTCACACCTCACAAGAATATATCGATGGAAGGTGGCATCAAGTACAGAGTAACGGTGAGAGTGCCATAAGATTTGATCTTGAAACTGATACTTTAGAATCTCGCTTTCAACAGACTACCAATGCCAAAAAGGGTAAGCATTATAGTCTATGCAAACTCCTGAGTGTTGGCGTATAGCGTTGGGTAATGTGGTACATTGTATAAACAACCACAGACTTGGAAACCTGAGACCACAAAAGTTATGATATATATCGGCAGGGAGAATTGCTGGAATTTTAACATCGAATTGAAAGGACATAGTTTTACCCAAGAGGATAAGTCAGTACTTGGAAACAAGTTTTGACTGCAGAAGGCCTTAGCACATTGACACTGAAAGTCAGAGGACATAATAAAAGAACGGTACGTGTATCAATTACAAATTTCATAGTCCTCTACGTTGCTTTTATGATTGAGGCTATAGCTATGAAATGGAAAAGAAATACGAAGAGAAGCAAAAGAATCGGTACTTACCCTCCGAATAAGCAAAGCATTCCCATACACTTGATCTTTGTTGTTACAACCGGAAAACCAGAAGAAATCTGTCAACATCAGAGACACACCCGAGAAATGACTAACGAGAACACCTTTAAGAAGCTGCAATATAGGTGCATAAACGAAAAAGGAGCAGCTGCCTACACTAAGAATTTTGTACAACAAATCAGAGAGCAATATTTGACGGAATTCGAAAAAGTGACGTGCTATTTGATCCATGTCGTTATTAGTCATAGATGATTCCAAAAGCGTTTCTATAAAATAAGAAAAAAAATCGAGAAGAAATGGAAAAAAAATCGGCTGAGTCACTTGTTCATACATACAGCGCTGTGACGTTGTCACTCACGTTAGAACACGCACACCTTTCAAAGAGAGAAACAGAACAATCGAAAGAAACATTCCTATTAAGAACCGACGCCATAGTACACAGGATAATTCTGGACGAAGCAAGCTGGACAGTAATCTTAGAGTTGTAACAAGCGCAGCGAAACTCAACAGTGAACGCAAATAACAAAGATGCAGGCAGAAATCGGAGCCTCATCGCTCCTTGTTGAAATGAAAACGAGTGTTTTCCTTGAAGTAGAAACAAATTAGATATACCTCTTGCATGGCTTCGAAATTATCTCTATACCTACTTAAGAATGCATCCTAAAGTGACGATGCATGCATAGGGTTTGTACCAAATAAGATACTACTACAGTGGTATGTAAGGTTTTGAATCCTTAAAAACAAAGGCTACCCAGTTGCGATTTTCTTGTGGCAGTGGCAATCACATGCATATAGTACTTCAAAGAAGTACTTGCGAATACCTTTTGAAATTCCAGAACAAACTTGAACTAGAAGACCCCGTCTCCATTTCAATATAGAATTGTATCTAACTCAACATTTTGCTGACTATTTGCTATCTCATATTAGCTAACTAAGCTGAGCTTAACTTTTCACAAAACCATCCGAACTTTCAGGAATTTCGCATTCGGCTCTGAACGATAGAAGTTATGTGTTTCGGTTCTGTTTTGCTTACAAATGCTACACGAAACTACTAAAAACAAATGTTTCTCCAATTCCCTCAGACTGCTTAGAGAACCTCAAACCCAACTCTGTTCTAAAAAGCTTTTAAAAGTTGTTATCGAAAAAAGACCACGGAAAAAATGTGTTTCTTATCGTGCAATTCTTGAAAGTCTCCTTAGAAATTCTTAAGAAGGTGAAAACAGATAGAACATGTCGGCACCATGTAGCCACACTTCTTTGCTACTACTTTTGTACTATTATACATTATTCGTTACTTTCTTTATATAAATTTATCATATGCGGGTCGTCATGTTATCGCACATGCGAGTGTCGAATGCGTTGACGCAAGGTCGTAACATCCGGAATCACATCGAGTGTGGTTGATGTGCAGGCTCACAGTAAATATTTTGTGTTAATTATTATTATATTATTGTTGAAAAAAGCTTGTTCCGAAGCCAATTTGTTATCGGTCGTCTTGATGTGTCTTGCTTGCTGAGCCAATTTGAGGAATCTTGGTACTTCTAATTTTGAAGCTTTCATCATGATTCTCAATAGAGTCATGTTCCTTCTCGATTATTTGTGGGTGTTGATGCGTTATTAAGTACGGTGTATCTTCTGTTGTTAATGCCCTAAACGGCTGTTATGTCCTGATTCTATTTCGGTGCATAGCATAAGCGATTGTGGCTGCTGTGTGTGACAATACTTTCTGAGCTTTTTTAGATATGTCTGAATTTATCTCTAACTTTTACCTGCAAATGTGACAGGTTTTCTTTTAGTTAAAGGTTATATATCAATAGCACTACTCAGTGTTACAATCTGCCTCACCGGCGTGAAAAAACCGAAGTACTGGATCGTGATGCTTTTATATGTTCCACGAATGGTCACATTAAAAATTGGTTTTATTTTGGCAGCATTTATTTTTACTGCTTTGCTTCTGTGTGTTTCGTCGCTAATCGGGATACAAGAATTAAAAATACTAGCCAACACCTCGGGCTTCTTTTCCTTTTCGAGTTTCGTACGACAATTAAAATTAAGCCTCTTTCCATGTTCGGATTCTGCCTCGAGCCGCAAGCCCTTCGCAAGATCCAAAAAGCAGATGCGTACCATTTCGTTATTTAGACCTAGATAAAAAGATAGCGATATATTTTTGCTACTGACTTGCAAAATTGAAGCAATTTCATCTGACGGTTCAAATAACGAGGAGGGATCAACATCGGTTGATTTTTTATTTACGCCTTCGACACCTATTCGCTAAACATTTAACCTTTTCTTAAAAATTCCAATGTATTATATTAGGCATCATTGCGTGACTCGTCATTTGGGTGACCAGCTTTGCCGTTGTCAAATATTATTTCGAAAAACAAGTAGAGAAACTTCGGACATTCACTCAACAGAACAAATTTTTCATCCAATAAATAGATTTTGAATAGTGGTAATTTATTTCAGTATACTGAAACTTACCACTGTCTTGTTTGAGCATGATAAAAACTTAATTGTATGATACGCCGATGTATGTTGTATACATGCACTTGTTTACTTGCCGATCGTAAGGTAAGGAGATGAATTCCAGCTAAATATACGAAGTGTTCACTTATATAGGGAAAGATGTATTCACATTCAGATGTAATATCTGCGAAAGTCGTTAAAATAAACACCAACAACTTAGAAAACAAGCAAGACAAGTTTTCTAGCTTGTCTTGCTTCTTGGTAGAAATGTGCTATGAGATCTCTTGTTTTCATTGTTAATACTACAATAGAAACGTGTATGCTTACTTAATTAAAAGATATGTGAAATAATCTAGATTGCAAACCGGGAGATAGGCTTCGTTTCATGGCGGCTGCTAGCTGTATGAAATAAAAATAAAGAGCGTCCCCGAACGTAAATTTCGAAAGAGTTGGATCTGGTTGTTACATAAAATACGGGTAATTAACACCAAGAGAGCAACAGAGTGCCAACAGCTGTGTTGGGTGACCAGTTGATGCGGTGCTGATTTATTTATGCTGTGATTCGGACCTAAGCCGCGGCGTCTCTCTAAGATTAGCAGACCCCGTTTGCCTGGACTCGACCCTGGTATAGCGCTGCCTTCGATAGCGAAGTTCAAGTGGAAGTAAAACTTAATTTTATTTCTGTCTAGTGACATATCTCGTTGAATCTCTGGAGCGACGATTGACAGCAGTACCGGGCGTAAAACTCAGCACACTTGGTTCAGACACCGCCCTCTAAACACTAAACGGTGTAATTCAATAGTTGTAGGTGCAGGGCTAAAGTACATTGTATGCAAACGTAACTTCTATTAGAGACTGTAAAATGCAGACACTGTAGAACGAGCCAGCTTAAATAGAGCTGGTTACTCCGTAAGATTAGTGCAGAATCGTTGACGGTTTACAAATCGCCTTCTCACTCTACGATACGACAATCAAGTAGGCTTAGAACCGCATTTTTCAACTTTTCGGAACTTCCAACATAAGTATTGTGTCGTTTTTCTTAGATTTGCGATCAGATAGTCGAAAAAATCTGAGCCTATCGAAAAGTCAATAAGCATACTTATTACGTTTCTATTGCTATTGAAAAGTAAATAGCATACTTATTTACGTTTCGCCGGCATCCAGACTTAGCAGGTACCTCAACGTTTTGCGATAGGCATGAGAACTGAGCATTTCTTAGATCAGGTCTTGAATTGAGACACACCTTTCGAAAGAGAAATCGACTGTCTATTCCACTTAAGTGTTACACCTGAAGTGCAGAGTAGTAAATCAAAATTTAAAAGGGCTTACTGGACGACACTCGCACTTTAGGAATTAATTCGTGTGCAATCTGTATCCCTCGTTTGCAAAACCTTGTTTGCTGCGCAAGAAGCTGATATAGTGATTGTACGCTTTGGAGGTTAGGTTTAATAACGATAGCAAAAATCAGAACGGGCGCTAAAGGAAGAATAACTACAGCAGCAACGATCACAATGACTGAATGCAACGAGCAGAACCGGATGTGTGCGCACAACTAAACGCTGTATATGAATAAAAACTTTGAATACCATACGCGTTCGTCACCGAGTGCAACACCAAGGCCATTATAGCACCAACCATAATTCTCAAAGCCGCACAAGAGGTGTGAAGAGAGGAAAGTGACCAGTTTGCCGCTAGCAGGAGGACAGATCGAATGAATATCGCACATCTCCAACGACTACTTTTCCGAACTCGTGAACCGAACGACCGAAGATTTATTATAAGACTGACAAGATTGCACGGAAAAAAGTGGTAGACTTAACAACCACAACGACCGGTATTGCGGTTCTCACAGGAAGCAATAACGTGCTGCAACTGTTAGGGCGTTTCCAACCTGCACCACGTCTGCTTTCAGTAAAACCGATGTTCTAGTTCTCTTAAAGACTTAAACAACACCACGTTGCGAAATAAGCGATTTTACAAACGTGTGCTTTCACTTATTGCATTATGGGACCTGGTTAATGATATTCGGGTGCCAACAATTGAGAAATAAATGAGTATTCAGTTATCAATATCTGTGCCACGAATCTGCCGGCCAACCAAAGGCAAAGAGAACCCACTAAGAAAACGTGATGGGTTCGAAAGACGTATTTTTATAAGAGTGTAGCAACTGACTGAGATAGCAACTGACAATACTATCCAGAACGCGTCAGTTACTATTCGTGAAACTTGTTGTTGTCGGTTCTTTATCCTTCAAGGGGCTCTTTCCGATTATCAATCCAATGAAAGGGTATTCTTGTGCTCTTCGCATGACTTTAGTTTCCTCGACGATGCTACAGCAGACCGTTATTCAACACCTGCGGAATCCTAAAATATAGCTATCCGACCGTTAAACGAATGGTAATCATCTTATGAACCTTCGTTGTATCCCCTACAGGTTTCTGAAAAACGCTGTCTGGCCAATCTTAATTGAGGGTGGGAAAGTATTGTCTCAAGAATCAATTGTTGGAACCGAAAAGCTTGCAACCCCATCCTGATGCGATGAAGTTCTAATTCAACATGCCTCGCTAAAGCTCTTCAGTGTTCTACACTACAAAGACACGCTAAACGGTTAAGATACTGTTCTCCGCAATCGAGTGTTTTACACAGTTATGTATGACCAAATAACGCTTGAAACACGAGATTTTAGAGCACAGAGAGTAATAATTGCATACTCTTGCCGACCACAGCTTTTGGTCGAGTCCTTTTTTACAAGAGGCTTTTTTTTAGTAGGATCGTGGTAGACAGTCGTTACTAATGTTTATCTCAGAAGTTTCGTATTGGCTTCGAGTGGCGGAAAACTAAGCTAAGATAAGCGATATTCAAGGTTAAAAAGAGCTGTTGCTGTAAACAATCCGGTATCTCGATATCTGTATTGTTCATTTGATTAAAGGACATCAGACGTTCCAGTATATTACTTCTATGAGCTCCGGCAGCGTCTTGAGAGATTTGCTACAACAAATTTACTTGTGCAATTTGAAGCTATATTAGCTTCTCTAGCACCCGCATGAGTGACTCTCTAGTCTCTACTTACTATTTCTACTCGGAGCAAATCGAGTTTAGATTTGATCTAATTGGATACAAGTGAGATTTATTTTTTCCGATTTTGTTGAATTTACACTTTTTTTTTGGTTATCACATCATAATCCAACTCTCTTTTGCAGCTTTAATCATGGGTTTCCAATCGCGTTCTTAAACAGTTGCGTTTAGAATTTTCAGTTGTTGCTTGTTAGAAGAATATAACTTTAATCTCATTAATCAAAACACCAATGCTATTGATGAATTAAGTCACTTCAGTTCTTTTGATAAATGGTTCTTGTCGTTTTGGAATCTGCTATAATGACAAGCGAATAATGTGCTAAAAACAAATTGCATATCAAATGTTACAAAATAGTGTAATGGCTAAAGAAGTAAGGGACAATCGAGAGTTAAACTGAGAGTTAAAAACACTAAGGAAAACTTTAAAGCGAAAGGGCAGACTAATCCGAAGATGAACAGATCCTCGGGCTATGCATTTGGTTCGCTATCCTCTCATTTTAATGAGGAATGTTAATTAATGAAGAAACATAGAAGGTACTAACCGAAGCAAAAAACAGAGTTCACTAATTTCACTCACTGCAAAACACTTTATCGCTCTTAGAATAACGTCTAGCCTGGACAAGTAACTGTACTCTAGTAGTAGATTATCTAGAAGTGTTAATCATTTAACATTAGCATTGGCAGGTCAATAATACCTACCTAAGATTTTCTTCCGACCACTGGGATTACTGGGCAACCGAACCCGACTGGTAATACTGCACCCAACCAAATTAGAAAATTGCTTGAATAGAAAAGCCAACCAAACTCTTTCTTTTAACGTGTCAAAACTATACACTAAAAGTTGGCTGTTTACAACAATATGCAAGAGAAATCGTGTGCAATTGTAGGTAAATTATCAGATTATCGAGAAATTCGCACATTTCCAAGACAATTTTTCCATATAATGTTCTCCTTAGTCATGCATTACGAAAAAGGGCGAACGACTTTAGTGTCAAAGTATCTACTGTGACGATCTCCATAACGTTGATGAACTTTATGATGAAGTGATTTACCGACCAATCTGCAATAGCACCGCCCTTAGAGACCTAGCCAATGCTAATCTTCCAGCTGATGCTGCATATAAGGTAAAGGGTTGTGCTATTACTAAATCGGACGGTTAGTAAACAAAGCAGATGATGTATCTTAGCTCTTTTTTGTTAATAGAGTAGATTCGATTTTTTAGACATAAAATTTTGAAAATATTTGGTACTTTCGAATATATCAATATATATTAGGAACTCGCTGGAAATTTAGTGAAAATCGTAACGACATAACAACCTGACTTGTGAATAATGCCTAAATTTTGGATTACTGAAATTTATTTTCTAAACCAAATTTCGACGAAAAAACCAAGTAGTTATTGAAATACAATTGCAGCCTTTACGGCGCCTCAGAAGCAGTTTTAATTGCATTTTCTTTTTGGTGAATCAACTAAACAACAGAGCTCTTAAAAGAACCGAACAATCATTATTGTTACAACATTGAAACAAGCGTGTTCATGATGAGTGAAAATATTCACTGAAGAACATTTTGATGCGCATTATTTCAATAAAAACATAAAAGGCTATCAAATGAGGCCATAATGAAGTTCGACGTTGAACTCCAATCTAGATAGGACACCATATCTATATATCAGATTTTCCTAAGCTATTTAGCAAGCGAGGAAGTTAACTTCTTTTTACAACTATTAGTAAAATAAACCGATATTCTAATAGATATTAGGTGTGCTCGCTTTTTTTTAAATATTGGAGTCAATGTTCTTGTAGTTTCTAAACAGCTGCCTACTTGTCATCTGTATAATTGTACCTAATCTTGTTATCAATGGGGTGTTTGGGGAAGCGTCGGCAGGATGCGCCACCTACCGCCCTTTTTTAGGTACAAAGCAATCAAAATTATACTAATTTAAATGTGAAGAGTATAGAAACTGAAGCCATCGCCGGATTCGGTTTTCCTACATCAAGAACATAGTTGAAGAGACCCGATGAAGTCGTAAGTTGTGACCAAGTAGGTCTGCTGCATGCTATCGGTCGCCGCGCCGCATATCCATAGTTCTCTTTTCGAATTCGAAACACCGTTTCTTTGAGCCGTTTCGTTCCATTGACCGTTTTCTTGAACTATATCTGGTAATAGCATACGCCCCTATGTTCATAGTGGCTATAAGCATCAGCTTACTTTTGAATCTACGCTACAACTAAAGTCGTTTCCTTACCCGTTATTATGGAACGGTATTATTCACTTACGATCATAACGTTCGTCTAGAAGTATGACCAACTTATCACGATTAGTTATGTGGAGTCCGCTATCCAATTTTGAATTCATGCGCGTACAACTCATAGATAACTTTCGTCCTAACTTAATACATCTTAATCTACTATAATACAAACTTGATCACCTGGTCATATCCTATAAGCCTGGACGTCTAAAATTTGGATTAAGCCTCAATAATGATGTGTGATAATTATACGCGGTTATGAAGCTACGGCGGACTCTAGCGACTTGTGAAGATCGAGACTGCTAGTCTGCTTGTCGTCCTTCTTTAGTCTAGTCTTCCTGCAAGAAAGGATCTCAATGAATTTGACCTTACTGTACCGTGAGGGTGGCAAATCCTATTTTATGTTACTCTGTCATCAGCTTTAACCCTATATTAATCTTTTTATAAGACGAAAACATCTTACGAGGTCGAAGTGATATTGCTACGAACTTTTTGGTGAACTGAAATATTTTTTTAAGTAGTGTTTTTTGGTAAATTCATCGGTTGCATGTTGCAACTTCGCTTAAAAACGCATTGCTATCTACAGAAAGTTGTTTTTCCTTTCGCAGAAGGCATTCGCACTGGCCACCTGGCATATGTGAAAACTTTATATTTGAGAAGCCTCTTAAAGGTTCTGTGAAAGACCGACACGCGTTCATTTGCAAATATCTGACGGACTGAGTTAGATAAGCTTAACCTTGGGCACCAGTGGTGACATAGGTTGTGTATTGGGTAAATGATGCAATTCGATGTTCGGCATGTCAATTTGACTTGGTATTTATGTAGTTATGTGCGTTAATTTCTGTCCGGTGGGAACTCTCGAAAAGCAGAATCTTGAAAGTACGATAGTGAGGCATATGCACTGTCTCACCAGCTGATTTCACCATATATTTAAAGCTTAAGCAACTATTCGTGACGAATTTGAGAGATCAATACAATTAGAACGGTTCTAAAACTAACATCTGGCCACTGTTTTAAAATGAACACGCTTGTTTGAGGGTAATAAGATTCATATTTTCGAAAGCTTCTTAGAAGATTAGGTAAACATTTTACAGGGCTTCGCAGTTAGATCATACTAAAGACATGCTAACTTGTTAAATAACGTCGTCACCCGATAAGTGATCGAACTTATCTCGCCAAATTTGATATTTAATTTTAACATTCTGAATTCATGAATTGTGAAATAACAAGATCCAGTTTGATATTTTAAAGTACTATCTCATTCAATTCGGTTCTGTTCTCAGCCAATTGAATATCACTCTTAACCGCGTTTCACTTTTCTGGCCTGTCTGCTTCCTTTGTTTTTAGTCTTTCCTATAGCCGATTTTCACAGTTATAACTCTCTGTGTATGTATAACCAACTCATAGATGAATTATTGACAGTTTTAAAATTTTCTTTTGATGAATTCTTTTAACCACCCATAGGCCTTCATTTTTCTAGGTTAAGTGTTTTGTGTGTCATGTGAACATAGGAGAAATTTTCGTACTAAATTTGGTCTGAAAAAATGTGTTTGTAGCATAACCATATTCATAATTCTATTTACATGAAGACTATACATAAAAAATAATAAGTGACTATATAAAACATTATGCACGAGTTCTGTAATGAGCTATATGACAACAAGATCAAAATTTAGTGAAGAAATCTTAATATGGTTTATGATAAAAAAAAAAATTGAAACTATTAGTTAGTGACAGAAGTAGCGCTAATAACAGTAATAACAATAATTGCTTGATATCAGGTTTCTTTTAGGCAATGATTTTTTTTATTTCTTATACAAAGCAGCTGAGAATCAATTCTCAGTCCCTACGCAAAAGAACCTTATTTGGTCGGCATGTTTACTTGCCATTGGACGAATTTCAATGGGAATACCGGAATCACAGGCTTGCGCGTGGTTTTCTGTCTATATCTGTCGTGTACTTTTATCACTAGTCTCCAATGCAATGACATTCCGTGTCTCCTAAGTATGGGTACAATGCCTTCTATATCCACGAACAAGCATAATAAATATGTATGAGTTAAAAGTATGTACAAGTTAGTCTGATTTAAAACGTAGCAATTAATGAAGCTGTTGAACACAAAAATAATTTTTCATGAGGTTTATTGCAAATTGCTTATCAAGCTTCCGCAATTTAGCGTGTTTTTTCTTTGAGACAATGAAGGTCTATCCAATTGATGCATTCGCCGTCGTCCTACTTAGCAACGTATATGAACTTCCACACGAATCGAACGGTCATTGAAAAAATTATAACATTTATTTTTAAGAAAATATTAGCGCGTCTTACATCATCGCGGTGGTATCAGTCATGCGCAAGCTGTCATCATCTTTGACATATAAGCCTGTTGGAGCAAAACAATAAACCTTACCCTTACTCTGCCAGGATGCGGAACGACTTAACCCAACATGCGATGATTACACCTGATATTGCCACAGTGAGCAAGTTTACAGGTTGCAGAGGGTCGTAGGAGAGACAAGAGGAAAACATTATTAATAACATTTAAAGCTCGAAAACGTATGCCCGCTGAATGCAAGGAAATCTTCTCTAACTAACTATTATATTACAGGATCCTGTATGGCTTTCTGTCAAGCTAGACTACGTAGCTGTATATTTCAAGCTGGTGTATAAGAAGCTTGCGGTTGCAGCCATTAAAACTAAACTGTAAAACTAAATTGCCTTTTACCACATTAAGAAATCGAAACTAGCGTTTTTCACGGGTCGTGAAAAAGCTGTGTGATGTGAAACCAGTCTTCAAGAGAACATTGCCGTTTTTTAGAACTAAAAACCTATTCTTAAGTCAGTCCTATCGTTCTATTTTCCAATGAGTATCGTTCTCAGATCTGCACCAAGAGGCATGGAATGTCACTTGTCGATCTCCATTAGAAGACATTCTATTATTAATAAGAAAATATAAACTGCCAAGGCTGTAAAATAATCACCAGAGAATTCAGCCAATGATAAATGATGAAAATTAGTCGTAAACCTACATTCTTCGTAGAAATTGTGTGGTAAACATCACGCTGTGCGATTGAGCTGAATTGGATGATTTTCAAAATAGTTGTCAAAGTGTAACTCGAGGACGAGCGTGCAGTTAGAGCCAACGGGGAAGAGATCGTGTTCCATTGACAAATTGGGTAGTTGGTCAAAAACGCAACGGATTTTCTTGTGTTACTACGAAGTAGACCAAGAGCCCGCTGAAAGGCAAGCGCGAAACCCAAAGAGCAAGAAGATAGGACGAATGCTAAGACCTCTTTCGCTAGTCTCCAGTATTTTTACTACTGTATAAATGGTTAAAATAGCTTATAGAATATTGATGCTTACATAATTCCTTTTGAGGCGTATAAACTGCGAGATTTTTTCTGTTAAAATTTTAAAACTCGAGAATACTAGGTAAGCAAACGAACTAAGTTGAAGAAAGCGGGATGTATTTTGGTGATCCAGCTTTAAGATGGACGCCGAAATTTCAGAAGAGGTGTAGCTTGTGTAAACTCATCGTAGAGCCATCCAGCAATTACATTACTATCCAATGCTTGTTAGTGCTGAAGGCCATGGGTGAAGTATGAGTGGCTAGCAGGTACATGTCCATTCCAGCGGTATTGACACCAGAAGGATCTCTGTGTCCCCAAGACCCTGTATGTAATTTTCGCACACGCCTTTCAAATCGGATACGTTCATTAGCAGCTACCTGCGATTATAGTGATAACACGAGATTGACTAGCACTGTCTACCAATACCGCGAGGAGCTAAGCTCCGCCATAGATAGATAAAAAAGGGTCGATATTAAGAGAGTTAAGGCACTTGCAAGGCACAGGTGAGAAGGTTTCTATAGCAATTGTACCTACCAAAGTTAGATGTCAGGTGGTGCGACAAAGCACAAGATACACACTTTCGCCGATCATGGCAAGTATGACAAAAAATTAAATGCAGAAGGCAAAAAAATGCAACGTTAAATGGCGAAGGCCACTCGACGCCGAGGAGCGCATAGTGCCGTTGGTAGCACAAATACTGATGAAAGTGAACAAGGTGGCATTATTCAGACAACTGGCATCATCACATTGAGGCTCCTACTTGTCAACTTGTGGTTTAGTAGATGTTCCTTTCAAGGCTTCCGACCTGGAAGTCTCTTCAGCCAGACCAACCACAGAGAGTGAGTTTTACACTAAAGCTTCCTTTATGTAGACCAATGAAAAAAGAGGTCCAGTATATAAAGACACTGTGAAAATGCATTCTATCATATCTTCTAAAAATCGAGTTAACGCGATAACTTAGTGGGAAGTCGGGCGCGCTGCATGTTAGCCTTCAGTCCTTCAGGAAGTGGCATATTCATTGCATCATTTTTAGCACCACAGGTAAGTTAGTGAATGGTTAGTCTCTAATTATTCCAGTGTTTCAATTTTGAGTGTTTCAATACTGATTCAATATTCCGAATTCATTAGCGCACATTGTGGGAGGCAGCTTCATTAATTAATAATATTTGTATTTCCATAGTACGTAACCAGGTTAATACGCCAGTATGTGCTTATGCATATAAAATAAATATTTTTTTTATTTAAGCATATATTTTATGTGGACATATTGATAATTTACTATTCAAAAATATGGATGGCATGCGTTGGAAATTTTCTGGTTATTTATTAAAAAACATATGAATGAACAAAAAAGCATGGTCCTTATATTTAAATGGGGATCATACGGTGACATTATTATATATGTGATTTTTTAAAATGATTATCATTAACTATAAATGGTTGTTTGTAGGGCATTAGGGTGTATACTTCAGTAATGTTTCCATTCTATTTGTAAATATATTCCCAAGTATGTTGAAGATTCCTGGGTGATCTCTTTCAAATCATTGTTTCAAATCAAACATTGATGGTTATCTTTTTTAAAGTGATGGCTGAAGCCTCTCATATCAATTACATACCCCAATCACATATTTTGTTCCATAAATAATATTCCAGCATTTTTTGACCGCTTGGATCATATGGAATTATATAAACTTTAATACATGAAATAAGGATCAGATAGTAGTGGTATCTTATGATAAAATAACGAGTCTTTCATGTATATTGTATTAGCCGATATTGGTAGGTACCTTTAGTTACGTTACTGATAAATAAACTGTTCTACGAATTTTGGTTACACAAGACACCTCGAACAGCGTGACCTAATTCGCAAATCTTCAGAGTGCGCTGATATATAACTATAACATATAACTATAGCTAACAAGCATGCCCCATTGGCTCAAATCTCAGTGTCTCAGCTCAAATATTCGTAATCAAGAAGGTAAGAGGTGAAAAAAAAATAAGCAGTTAAGGGAGACAAGGTATTATAACCAAACTTAATAGCTGCTTGTATGGCTATTATGAGATTTCAAGGATCTGTTTGATCTAATTTCACAAAGATTTATTTTGAGTACACTCCCAATGAAGGCAATCTTTGATACGATACCTAAAAATTGGTAATTACAAAGACTCTTTCACTTATGATACATGACTGGTTGTGTCCAAAATAAAAACGAAAAACTAACTATATTAAAAAAATGTTCCATAAACTGTAGGCAGAATTGTCACCGTCAAAAAACTTCGTAATAAACATCATATAGTCCAAAATTCTGAGTTTGTATACAATCTGACTAATAACCAAATTATCGAGAAATTTTATGCCCGTGATGAAAAATGTCGAACATGCAAATAATCAAAAGGAATATATTCAAATGTTGTCGTAGTTGCCCAACAAGATGTAAAATAGGTTTAGCCCAACAATGATGAAAAAACGTAGCTTTATTATAGAAAACTGTGAAAAGAGAGGAAACACCATCATTTTTTTCTCCATTAATAGCTCTTCTGCTAATTATCGGTTTTTTTTTTGGAAAAAAAACAGTTTACATCGGTTCTTATTCAATTTTGAGCGATTAAATCAAACCGTTTACATTTGCAATTCTGAGAAATATGTCCTTAGTTTGAAATGCAGCAGCATGGCACAGTTTGTCAGTGGATCACAAAATTCTAGGGAAGTAACTTGATACGCAATACTGAAAGATTTATATATATATATGGTATACCTCTGAAGGTAACGGAAGCTAAATATTAATGATTCCAGTTAATGCAACCCAAGAATAGCCTGTTATGGTTTAACTCATTAAAATGAATTGTACTATTGAAACACATATTTTTTCAGCCTACCAATTAATAAATGCGTAGACCACAGAACCAAAGGGCAGCTAAATCACATGTAAAACCATCACTTAGTAAATCTGATGTCGACTATAAGAGCAAAATGTCTGCCACATATATGGTTATCAAAGACTGAAGGCACACTAGTTTGGAATGTACACTGAAGGCTGGCGAAGATATTTCACACAATTATTCTTCATATGTTGGGTCTATAGTTTATAGGAAGCTGTCAAGTTAGTTGCAATGCCCGACTCAATGAAAAAAAATATTGGGCGTTTTATCTTTCAATGACGCGTTCAATACAACACTTCTTATTGTTAGTTCAGCAGAAAATGACACGCGTCATTCGACAGCGATGTGTTCTGGAACACTGCAAA
Organism: Varroa jacobsoni; assembly: GCF_002532875.2. NCBI lineage: Eukaryota > Metazoa > Arthropoda > Arachnida > Mesostigmata > Varroidae > Varroa > Varroa jacobsoni. The sequence goes on from NW_019214106.1 coordinate 39,026, forward strand.
CGATGATAAGTGCATAGCAGCGTCTTTCGAAAAGAACTAGCTAAATCTAATGGAGGGTACGGCTACGACTTGATCTAAACCTGGCATGAGCAGTAAAACCGGGCGTAATTAATCAGGGAACTCTTTTACTCTTAGGCTGTATCAAAATCATATACAAGATATAGTGTCATACATATCGAGATAATAGTTTCAATATGCAGATTTCTAACAATCCGCACATCCATAAAACGTGTTTTATTATGCAAACAAACGAATCGGCGTCGGCCCATCATGACACACGACTTTTTGTTGGCGCTGCAATTGATCAACGTTTGGAATCTGTAATTTTCGGTCAATATATTTCAATTCAAGTTCTTGCTGTTACGGAGCCACACGTGCATTCAACGCCTTTTTACTTATATAAAATTGTAAACAGCTATCCTCTTTATGAAGGTTCTTCTGAACAGGGTATTATCCTAATGCCACTCGATACTGGCTCTGCAATTCAGGCATCCTTAGAGAAACTAGCATGTGACTGCGAAATGGCAATTATGATTGGCTTGGTATTTTCTTCTACTGTTTTCGAAGACTATAACGCTCACAACATCAATAAACAGAAGTTTTTAGGCTGCACAACCAACGCTCCGCAGCCGCCGACAAAAATGTGGTTTATTGGTATGCCTTTTTGTTTTTAGTAAAGGCTTCTGTCGTCTACGACGAAAATCGAATTCGCTATAAACTGCGGTGAATGCAGTTCCGTCATTAGGTTGAATGGCGCTCCGCAACACACAGCTTGCACCTGTGCTCCGACTGCCGCTTGGCCCACCAAAACAGTTTCTTGAAAGCCTAACCATATACGCTGATGGCTACGTTGTAGCTAAAACTTTCGGGTGCAAACATCATAGAAACTGTATAT
>NW_019214106.1:40020-128771 GCF_002532875.2 Varroa jacobsoni
CTTCAAGGGCCCACGTCACCTGCTGAGTTAGGCCTATTTACCTTCTCAGTGAGAGGCCTTTTTGTAAGATATCTACCAGTAGATATAGCCCTTTAATCTTGCCTCTTGCGATAGACTCCTTAGCAGTGGACAATCCATTTAGCTTAATAATTAAGAAAAAAAAAGTGTATCTAGTTTAACAGTTCTGCAGTCGCAAAAAGGTAAACATTATAAAGACCTATATTTTAACTAAATCAAGCCTTAACCTAAACTCATCGAGTTACTCAAAAAGCAAGCTTTTGATAGCATACGTGGCTGCATTAACAGCAGAATCATTGAGGATGTCTGCTTGCTACTCTGATTTTCAAAAAAAGATTGCCGCCTTTCTTAAATCAAATTGAATCTAAGTTTACCTCTGCAGTCGCAGCACTTACTTGTAATCTTCGTGTTTTTTTCTCATTTAAAACTATAAACGGCTATCTATCGTATTGCTTCCTATGAAATAGTCTACGATTCCATTGCACTACACTCCTAACAAGTTGCCAAAGAATTAATATATTTGAAGTAAGAGTACGAAACTTATATACTAAATGAGTACCCGACTCATAAGCAACGAAGGTAAAATGTCATTGCGGGATTATGCATACTAGACGATCACAAAAATGTAACTGAGAATACTACCGCGCAAAGTTTGTTCTGAGGTCACAGAGTGTACATAATCGGGATTATAGAGCCACTGATACCCAACTAGAGATACTGATGACATTTCAGCATATCCAAAAACATTACTATATAAGATTTGTGCAGAGATCAAGAAAATTAGGCAATCGAAATCATACAACGGGCATAAACTAACTATACTAGATACTCATGGCATTCTGTACGCCAGAACTCTTTGCGATGACGGTATCAGGTGATGTAATAGTGGTTAGTATTGTTCAGTATTGTTTGCCGTCACCCAGACAGTTCAACAACTTAAAATTTTAGGGGGCTCTAAATGCGACATGAGCCTTTTGAGAAAATTATAATCTAAATTAAAGGCTTCCAACTAAGTTAAAGGCTTAATCCATATGTCCACTGTTAAGAAAGCATACACGCTAACGTTGAGATAAAAACATTGTTTGAACGTTAAAAAGCTCCTACATAAATATCCTATCGTGGATGGATTATCTGATTCAAGCTAGTACTTATATTTCGTATATAGACATCAAAGATGATAGGAAAACAAAAGGGGCAACAGAAGAACCTGAAAGATACAAATGGTCTCGGGAAAAACTATATATGCCTGCATAAAATTTAGCAGTCAGTAGTTATTTAGTTCAACTGCGTTATATTCGCTTTACTCATTTTCGATCTAACCATATGCTTCATATTTAGTTAGGAACGACGGTTATTAACTTACGCCGTACCGATCCTAGTCAGGCAATAGTAATGCAAGTAAAATTTATATGTTTATAGAATGTCCATACGTCACTCGATTCTATCAGTTACAGTATAAAGTGGTTGCGACCGCGGTCAATTCCACACGTAATATTCAAAGCCTGTTGCTAAATAAAGGTTCGCGTGCATCAATGACGCATCTGGATATCTTGTAGGACAAGCATGCATATGCGTGCGAAAGCAGTTACTTCCATCAACATTGTATTAGTGGTCAGAATGGTTTGCTTATAAACGCATCTTATCTGACCACAAGTAAAAAAAACTAGCATGATAACTAGATAGTAACCAATATGATTCTTCTGCATTTATAGACAAGGTGGGAAATTTAAGCAGGTAAGTGATTACCTTAGAAACACTTTTTCAGAAATGTTAGTTGTCTCAAAATTATATAAAAATTGAAAGTGAAAACGTGGTTTCCAAGTGCCTTGGGCGGTAGGAGCATTCACAGCTCAAGTGTTGTAATAGATGTACTTAAACTTTTTGAGCAACGTGAACCACTGCTGTTGCAGACATGCCTAATGGTTTCTCTTGAATATATTACTAATAATCAAGTTTACACAATACGAATCCTGTGGTGTTCTTATGCACTCTTTTTACTTTGGTTCATGGATTGTGCATAAAACCCATACGCTGTTTGTACACAGTTTGTACTCATAGGTAATGCCTGCTGCAGCTATTGTTACCGTTCGATAATAAACCCAGCCCCATACGAAGCGCTGTGTGTGTTTGTTGGCCTTAGCAAGAATCCGACTGCTTAGGGAGCCGGTTTCTAATATTTTATGGAACATTCTTTGTGTAATAAAAGACTTCTCATAATAGACGAAAAGGAAAAAGTTCAAGCAATTAACAGATACCGTATACTGCTTTGAAAGGAGTCGATTAAAATATAACATTTTTTCAAACCTTTTGTGATTGTTGTAAATAAAAGTTCGTGCACCTCCACTCTCGCACAATTACGTTGCTTTCACACGCAATGGGTCTTGTCTCGTAGGAATCATCTATGTAGCTTGGTAGTAACTAGTAAATGATCACAGCAAAAAAAATCTAGTCTTAACGGGTAAGTTGAAACAAAACAACAGGTTTACATCGTTTACGGCAGACGGCGAGTATGATTTTTACAGAAAGGATATTGGAGATATGTTCGGTGAAGTTGGGGCTAAACCTATCATGTCGGTGGCGTTAGATAATACAACAACTACCATCCTACGAGATTATTCTAGCACGTGCAGTGTTGACCTGTGCTAATTTTTTCCAATTACCTAAACCAAAACCAATCGTTTTTTGTTTATACCATTACCATGGTGTTATCACAAATAAATTATTTTTAAATCACGATTGAAAATAATTAGACAGAGAACCATAATGCAATAATTACCCATTTCTAATATAAAATGTTTTTTACACAACGTTGATGCTAAAAGACAAAAATTAGACACTAGAGGCATTCTTGTTATTCTTGTTCGCTCTCACAATTAGATTTCCGTTGTTTTTAAAACACAAACGCAAGTCAATTAATTCGATCTAAGGATTCTTGTTTTATGCGCCCTAACATCTTAAGGAAAAAGGCCATTCAGCCAGACACTATGATGAGGTCGGCCAAGCGTAGCTACGGGAATCCGCAGTCACAATAAGAGCAAAGCATAATTTGAATAGGTACTAACGCCACAAAAAGAGAAGAAGATAATAAAAGGCCAAGAGTTAGGTAAATGCTAATAAGGGCAACACTGTTTTTGAGAAAGTTTATTTAGTAACACGTAGAATCATTAATTTATTGCGGCATCTATCTCAGAGCAAGAATGTCATCAAAAGCAAATTGATATCCAAAATCAAACGTTTTAGCATTAATGGTGTGAACTGTTAATGACAGTGGTAGTAATAGCAACCGAACAACTTTAAATCAGTTCCCCTGTCAGTTCGCCTGGAACATGAGCTTTATATTTGGTGATGGATTCGGATGCGTATGTTAACTCTAGCTTTACTAGGTTAGTAATAGAGTAAAAGCTGTATTTATTAACCACGATGATTCAAGTGTCTCATTGGCTTGATACTCGGTAAAAAAAACGTAAAACGCACGGTTTTCGAAAGCTAAAAACTGATTCGTGACCGGATTTATGGCATGATACTCGTCTGCTTTCCATGCGTCAAACTTTAAAACATTCAAACATATACCATATGTATTGTTTTGAGATAAGTGATTTTTGGATGCGTATTGTACTTTTTAGAAAATGAAAATAATACCAGTGGGCGTAGCATGGTTAGGCCAAAGATTGACATGTTATTGCTGATGAGGAGGTGAGGGTTACAGATATGGCAGGTGTACAAAAAGGCTACCGTCTAATAAATCACTTGAAAGGAAAGCCCAGACCGAATACAGGTGAAATTAGGTAAACAAGCACGCTTCATTTTACTGCTTTTCTCTTCTGCATAATGTTTCGCGTTGTGATTTAATGGCCTTTAAAAAATATAACCAGAAGGTTTCATAATGCAGCCTGCCAAAATAAACCTAAAGCTTGGGAATCAGGTCGTGGGAATAGTTTCTACGAAAATAATGCGCACGCATTATCTCTACTTAAATTCTCTTTTTGCAGGAAATTTCGATACTTATGTTGTATCATCCCGGGGCGTTCACCAAATCTAGCTCCTATAACTTCTTCCTTTTTTCAAACCCCAAGAAATAACTTTTTAAAAATCTTTTAGACGATCAAGGAAAAGCGGCAGACATGTGGTCCATTTTTACGAACTGAGCTCAAAAACCATTCTCATGATTTCGAAGACGTATGTATTGAGCGAACAATTACTCAAAAGAAAAACCCGGAATTTGGACCACTCAAGCATGTGTTGCTCTGTAGACAGTGTAGCCAAATTCTCAACCTTTTCTTGATCTATTTATACGTACATGCTTACATATCAATTGACTTATAGTAAATTAAGGAGTGCGCTAATGGAAGTGAATCTTTATAACGATTACGGTGGCATTCAGACACAAGTTTTGGCAGTCAATCGAAGCATTGCTGTATATCACAGTAGTAAACTGACTTCGTAGGGAGAGATACGCTTCTCAGGTATAAGGTAAAACATTCTGCCGCTTCAGAATACCGCTACTAATTTTCTTGAACTCCTATACAAATCGGTAAAGATAATTTAGGTTCATCTTCTAAATAAACTTTATAAGAATTAAGCGTAACAAAGCGCATCCCTGACCACTTAGTTGGTGAGTTACTCTCACTGGGACCTGCGTGCCCCTCAGACCCATATCGTGCTTGTTTTACAGCAACTACTGATGTGTACAGCTCCTCTTTGATTGGTATACGCCCCTTCCACCGTAATCGGCAGCAGCATGAGTCAATGACACTCGAAAGTCACTGTTATGTCGTCTTCTTTTATACTGTTGTTTGCTTCTCCTGAATAGTTTAATCGTCCGCTTGGGCACACCTGTTTTACGTCGATGCCTACACATTTACCTTCCGCTTTCGATTTCATTAAAAAAAATAAACTTCTAGCGAATATTTTTCTGTTGATAATTCTCGTCTTTTTTAGCTCCCTGACTGACGTTTGGGCGTGACGCCACCTTTGATGGGCGGCCTAACGGCAATAGTGTGCCCAGGAGTCTGAAAAGCTGCCTTCTTCCATTAAAATAAGTAAAAGAATAACTCAGTCCGGTTGGCGGCACTGAATGAATCTTAATCGATTGTGCGTTATTGAAACCCTTATAGGCGAAATTTTAAATTAAATATGCTTCACTACGCAACCTGGTTGTAACTTGGTTGGCAGAGAGGTATTGATGTAACATACACGTTGTCGTGTGGAAAACTTCGTCTGAATCCGCATATAAGATTTAGACGCCGACTCAAAAGGTTTGTAGATTTGTACTGACCATTGTTCTGTATGGGTGTAACGTACATTCAGACGTCTGGACTGGTGGATTTTTACTGTTTACTTTTTCTCGAGGACAAATATCGAAATTCCGGGCCTACTTCCATATCGAACACAGATTTCGCTGTTTGTAAGGTACCTGTTCCACAGTCGATATTTGTTTTTTTTGCGCCAGAATGTCTTAGATTATAAGCTTCTCTGTGCGGAGTGGCAAATTGTTTTATTTTGTAGAAACTATAGGTCATTTACATCAAAGATCCTTATCTCGATTCACAAAAAGGTTTTTATTATGTCACGGTAGAACTTGCCATCAACTATGCCTCATCATTTTTAAAGCAAAAAAATCCAAAAACATCTTTTCTTTGCAAGCCACATCCCACAAAGGCTCGATACCCACATTTGGATTCTCTGAATCCCAAATGCGACAATTCCGTTTATTTAGACAGTTCTTCATCGTAAAACAAATTTTATCAGAAAAGATGTGATCGAAGAAATCGTTAGCACGTGCCTTATTCTACAAAATGTGATTAGCAAATAAACGGCGCTTGTGATGATCCTGAATTTTTAATTTTAAAATTAATTGTACCCTATCAGGGATAAGTATGTAACCCTTTTTTTAAAATGAGCCTCAAAATGTTTCAAGGTAGGCCGAATTGCAGAGCGCTACGTCATGTTGAAGTCGTTGTCTCGGCGTTCAGACTGCTCTGTACAGCAACGATGTTGTTATTTGTTCGCCCGATTTGTAATCGTTCAACTTTATTTGCAAATAAGTCAATCTTGTCATGTTTTTAGCAGTTTCTTCGCTAATAAAAAGTGTTCCCCGAATTCCGTAGACTCTTGCGGGGTAAAAATAGATTCATAATTTCGATAGTAATTTTTTACGAATAATAAACGTTCCTTCAAACTGTAACTTCTAGTATCCTAAACCGCATACATTGTTGTATTTATCGCCTTATAGTCTGCACGTCCAAAACTTACACTTTCTAATACACAATGAAAACTAAAATGTTTATTTTGCGAAAAAGCGAATAAGCGTTTTTTTTGTTTTGTTTATGCAATGCAGGCGTGAACATTTCATAATGCAAGCTAAAGGTCTAAAATAAACTTCGTCCCTCTACCCCGTAAACAGGCATAGGCTACCAGACTGGTTAATAGTAAACTCAGCAGCGTGTGCGCTTTGCAATGCTGAAATGCTATAATTAGGAAGAATGCTCATTTTTCGTAGAGATTTGCTATTGAAATAAAAAAATCCACAAGTGTGCACATAATACGGATGACGCGTCTTGTTGACAATATGAACATTGAGACAAGTGGTTAGGAAATTCGAAGAGACATGCTCAGTCGGTGATAAGGTAAAGTCAGAAGGATTATGAACCGGTCGAGCAAATTATAACATCGCTGCAGTATAGAGTAGCCTGGTTATCGGTTCAATGACTTCAGGGTAGCGTCGTCATCAACAGCTTGGCCTATCATCGAGCACTTAAAAACGAAGGTTGCATATTTATACCAACAAGGTGCAGGTGATTCAGCCATTGAGGATCTTGGACCATCACAGCTGTCGTCTATTCGTTGATCACATGTTTAGGCATAAAGTAGTTGCATCAAGGTGACGAAGCCACTGATAGAGTGTTGAAGTCTGCAATCGAAGTTTTATTTATATTGGGCCCGGTGTGCCGCGGCTTAAATTCATTGATATTATTGTTGAATAGGATAATCTATAATCATGGCTTCGGTGAGGCAGGGTGACTTTAATAGGGTAACTGTTAATGTGTATTCAATCTGTAATTTACGTAGAGCAACAAATCAACCAACAAGAGGAATAAATTAGCCTAGATAACCTGAAGTAAAACTTGCGGTTCCTTTTAAGTACTAGTCAATTAATAATACTCTGTTAGTTGTTACCTGACATGTTACCTGTCAATAGATCGTTATAAAAGTTTACAAATCCTTGTAATCGCAGATTATCCGTCAGGGACACTTTACTGGCATACCACTTTTAAAAGCATATCACGGTTAAACCCTTGTATGTAACTGGAGAATATATTTGTATATCGAGTACCTTTATTCTTCTTATATATTTGACTATGTGGACTACTGCATTCATTCAATGGGAATGAGTCACGAGTATTAGCACGGTGTCGCTCTTACTTGACAAGTGCAGTTTTGTTGTCAAGACCGACAATTAGTCCGAAGCTACTAAATATCTTTGTGGTGTTTTCCTAATATACGCAAGTAATTTTTGGACCTCAATGTGAACAGTCAGTCAGGTTGTTATCCACAAATTCGCTCAAGATCTATTTAAAGGTACAAAGAAGTTAAGACACATAAGGGATCCAAAACACAATCAGTCACATTCTACTCCAAAATCGAGGATGATAAGATAATAGTGCCATTTCTGAAATACATAATTAATTAAACATACTTTTTATGACGCATTATATTGCAATATTTATGGTGAAAACCATTATCCAATTAACCTTTAGCGAAAGATTAAATATAACGTCCGATTAGAACCTGAAAATGTTTGCAACTCTGACCTGGCCGAAGCGGTTTTTCACATACGCGGCACAATAATCAGGGTTTTCTCTACCCAGAATGCAATTATTTTTTATTTAGCGTAGAGATATAACATATTAGAAGCAGCAGTAATGGAGGTCAGGAATGAGTTCTGTATCGACCGGCATGGAACATAAAATTAATGGAGTACTATCCAGGCTACACATGAATATTCTCGACGCATTCGCCAGATATTTCGGTACACTCAGTGACTGGTGGAGCTTTCGGTTGATAGATCCAATAGTTTTTTTCTGGCTAAGACTTGAGTAAATCACATCGCTTACGCAAGTGCCTCAGGTGCCACGCTTGACTGCAGTCGCCTGTTGATGTGACTTTGCCTTTATTCAGCTTATCTACTTATATTATATACATCTTAGAGTTCATAAAAAAAAATGTAACTGAATAATTAATTTGGTGTGGAATCTGCTGTTTTCCGATGTTGCCCTCACTTGTAGTAATGACATGGTATCAAATTATTTCTACTTATAATGGTGAAAGCTAATTAAAGTCTTGGCTTGGTACTGCTGATTTGGAACAACTCTTTCAAGCAAAGGCGATTGATCCTTTTCGATAATTACTTTAGCACGCACTTTACTTGGGATTATCGCTGTTTTCTTCGAAATCGAATCTTGGTTTTCACTTGGGAAGGCAAAAGGGTGTGGTATGAGGCCTTGACGTACGAGCTTAAATGAATACCGTGTACGCATACCGACCGCAGGAAAACAAAAGAGGAATTTTCTTTTTTCAACTTAATTTAAATAAACACACCTTACACAAGCATTCACTGATTTATAAGGAACGCACGGCTCGAGGTGTTTTTCAAGTCCAGGATAAAGAACATGACGGCTTTTAGCGAAGTGTTTCGATTATATGAAACATTAGTTGACAGAAGGAATTTAGTAGGATAGGCACTCAAATCCATCCTTTTCGTAGTTTAGAAAATCGTAGATCATACACTCTTGTCGTATGATCTGTTATATCCGTATGTATGAGACCCAGTTCCTACAGTTTCGTCTTATGTGAAAAACTTGGACTCTTTAGTTGAAGTAGAGGGTACGTAAAAGTCGTTCCTTAGTGATAATTTAACTGATAGGGGATGGAGTTTCAAAAAAGTTTCTTTTTTTTTAAGGTTTGCGTGTTTATACTCTGCCAGGTTATCGCTGTAGAAGGCCAAAGCTAAGCAATTGCACAACTAGCTTTGGACATGATAACTATGCACCAAATAGCTATGTGCTCATCATTTCAGTGAGAATTTACACTAATGTTAATAGCCAAGGACGATTCAATGAAAGCTATGGTAACGTGCTTAAAAAGTTGATTATCTGAAATGTCAAAGTAGCTGACATACATTATTTTTAATCGGTAAACAAGTAACGTTAATTTTTATCTTTTGCGCCCATGCCCTTGCAAGCGACCTCTGTAGTAGCTCAGTTAAAGACTCAACTAAAGAATTTTGGTCCTAGGTTAGTTGTGCAATTTCTATTTAAGGACTCACAAAAAGTGTCAAACATGTTTCACAGAGTACCTCTTCGCAGTATAAACTCTGAAGCAAAGTTTTGCGACTCGTATAAAGAAAAAGAAGCTTTTTACTTGCAAATATTAGAAAACAAAAAATAAATAAAGCAAAAATAGTCATAGCTTTTTTAATAATATAATATTATAGTCCGTCAAGGTTCTTGACAAAATATGCGATCTTAGTTCAGTCCGAAGTTTTCCCAAAAAACATACCGTATTATCCGACAACAAAATACTACATCTATAGTATTATAATCTTTGTACAACACATTTTTTCTACGTATCAAATATAACTCATCTAACAATCAGATCGTCTTGCTTACTGCGGTCTGTTGCAAAACAGTGATGTAAGTGGTGTGCAAGATAACTCTTTAAAAGCAGAAAATCAGGAGCTCATCTTATACCGCCACTACAATGGGAGGGATATTATATTCTACTATACTTTTTTCTAAATTATTTGAACTGAGGTCCTATATGACAGCCTTTTCGTTAACGTTACTGTCTGTTCTGTCGGTTCTCTTCTGATAGGAATGGAATTTCCGACTCTTTCCGAAACAAATCTTTCAAAGCGAAGGTAATCATTCATTTTACAGGACGGAATATATGACTATAAAATATCTATAATGCGTAATATCTTATGTTCCGTATATGAAGAGAACATCGGGCTGGCCAAGTCCATCAAAGGCGTCGAGAAACGTGCAGATATACACTATTCCCTGCAATCGTGATTATTTTATGTGTCTGCAACAAATGGACTATGATAGAGATATAAACATATCTGAGACATCTGATTATAATAGACTTTGAAGTACGAAGAAAACATTTGGCAAGGTTTTTGGCTATAGTGCGGGTTGAGACTATAATTTTAATGCATTGTAAAATTGCTTCTGATGTAACGCATATAGTAACAAATAATAATTGGTTAATTTTCATCCGTGTGCAGTAATGTGCGATATGTAATTTTCATCTATATATGTACGCAAAACCGTTAACGAAACAACACCGGAGACAGTTTACGTCATATGTAGTATTAGAAGTAGCTCACTTTGCAAAGCTAAATTTAGCAGTACTTGATGTGAAATTCGCCGCATTTCATCAATAATTTCTGTAGCTGCATATCTTTGTTTGTATGAACAAACAAATAAGGCTACATCAGACACTCCTTTGATCTCAATAGTGGCAGGCCAAATGTATTAATGAAAAGCTGATCGCCTGGGAGCGGCCCAGAAACTTCTGGCACTCTATAAAGTTAGAATGATTATTAGCATCATTGTAATATTAGTATGTACTCATAATACCCTTCAAGGCATTACCTAGCATCTCTGTATCGACAGGCCACATGTTTTAACAGTAATATAGATGCCATCTTTGCTGACAAAGCCCTATAAATAATCGATCTTCTTTAAACATTGATCGTAAATCATAAAAGTGCAGTCCACAATGTCAATTAAAATGCTGTTGATGCCTTATATTTGCACTTTTGCAATATTGTAGTGCGCAAGGCTATATTATGGATGAGTAGGATTTTTGCCTGTAGGCGTCTACTGGCGTTTCCTTGGTGAGGTTTGCATGGAAGTTGAATTCCCCTGAAGATTCTAGCTAATATTAAATCCAAATTTAGTAAATATCGATTCAGAGCGACGGGATCAGTTTTCCGATACCGAATTTTTACAATACTGTTGGAGCGAATTCAAGCAAAGTACTGTTGAAATGCACATTTCTTTGATTAGACGTTAAGTACTCAACTGAAAAATAACATTTTGATTTGTATAATACAATCAACAAGCTGCAGTCATCTATCTTTCCCAAACTTTATTTCATTAGTAATATCCTTTTAAGACTCTTTTTAAAATGGCCGTTTACCGCTAAACCAGTTTCTAGAAATCAGTTTTTCGGTCACGTGGTGAGCGGTCTATCCTATGCACAGTTTACCTCGCGCTAAGATCCTGTTGACCGCTGCAGGACGTATAAGCCGCATTATAGCCAACCAGTGGTTGGTAATGCCCTTTATTGATTCATTAACAATGAAACAATCTTCGTTTACAACAGTGTTTTCGATGGCTTTAAAGATCGCTTCCACGGAAGTCCGCTTTACGAGGTTCCTGATTAGTGGGGGCTTGTGGGAAGTAACATCGACTGATGCCAATACGCCCCCTTTTAATTCAATAATCTTCACAAAAGTCTGAAATACTCCTGCATATGCTTCTGTTACATACCGTTTCACAAGTCCTAAGGTCATCGTTCCGTAGAATTTTACTCCCTGTGACCTCAACCATGTGTTGCAGCAGATCCACATCTTGCTGAAGCGTATTATAACACCTGTAAAAGATTAATTTCGGTCAGAATTCTCGAGTATAATATAGCTCGAGGCAGTGTCGGATGTCTCCTCAGTGTAGCTATCTGTCATCGTCAGCCGTAAGCACATGCCGTAATTTACATTATAAATAATAGTCTTGGGAAGCCCGTATCATCGAACCGATAAAGTATGGTATCGGGCCCTTAGGTGTACACTCGGGTAGGTCTACTGAATTAAAGGTTTAGCTAAGAAAGCTCCCAATCCCGTTTAGTGAGACTTATGTCCTAGGCAGAGGTCAACTATTGCCCTGCTCGATAGGATAGTCCCATCCTCATCTGCTTCCTGTATGGTGCTGATTGCGGTGTTCATATGAATCCCGGATTTTTTTAGCCTGTTGAACTGGGTAGCGATATTCGTCCAGACCAGATTTTCTCTGTGATTTTCTTCTGTAACGATCGGCACTTATAGGAAGTTATCAGTGCGTAGCGCAAGTTCCTATCACCTTGTGACTCTGCGGGCACCTTCAGGCTGCTTTTAGTCTGGTAGAAACCTAAACTTCTCTTCCGAATTGCATTCGCTTATCTCAGTGCAAATCTGCTGCATGTCTCTGGTACCCCTCATGTCATCAAGCGAGACTTGAACAGCCAGATCCTCTTTTTACCTCGAGCATACACATTTCGTGCCAGTTATTCCAACGGCACGTTTGCGGCTAGGTTCCAGTCCGTGCTCACCTCTTTGGTTTTGGACGCAATACTCTTCGCCTCGTCGAATAACGGTATAACCTTTGTTATTTCCATGTAAATAAACATCAAGCTTCTCAGCGAATTTAAACGATTTCTGAAGGTACGCGAACAGTGTCATTCTGTTACCCGCGTAATTTTGAGCTTCGTTACGCGAATTAGACGCCGCAGATGACTCTCCGCCTATGCCGAGCTCTTTCTTTCTAATATATATGTGTATATATATGAACATGCATAGATTTTCGTATTTGTCCCATATGCGGTGAAGTTTAATTCTTCCCGCTGTGCCCTTCTTCCATCCGGAAATTGCGAAACCTAGTCAAACATGTATGCCAAGCACTCATCTGTCAAAAAGAACCCAAATAGCGTTAAAGATCATAAGGCTGTTTAAAAATTGATGTTCACAACGAGGTTTCGAACGTTCGCTGCCTTCGAAATTATTCCGGATGCCGTAACATGTCGCATGTTTCATAAGGCGGACTGCGCGTACGAGCTAAAATAGGGGTCGTTCGCTAAAAAATTTTAGGTTGCGCTACTGTAAAATATAAAAGAAAGGCCATATAGGGACGGTACCTTTAGTGCTGCAATTTATTTACGCAGTGCTGGTAGAGATAGGATAGTATTTTGTAGATCTATTTGACCATGTTTTCGTGATAGATTTGTGGGTAACGTATTTGGCTGCTATTGTTAGAGACATGTTGATGATCTAAATTCTAATCCGGGAACAGACACATTTCATTTTGTGCTGGGAGCCAACCATCTCATGGAATGCCCAACGGCGGTGCCGAACGTAAAACCAGAAAAGAGGTTTCTCCAATCACACCTAGCGTCAGGGTTGGCACGTAACTCACACTGTCTGTCCGCCACTGAAGTGACCATAATACAATCAATGAATTGGCATGAAAATATTGGACAACCACAAATTTTCGCACTTTGCTTCGGGTGAAATCCGTGAGGCATTAAGGCACTCAGGCTAAGAGGTATTGATAGCCTAGATTCTACTATTCTTTGAGGGTAAACCACGACCGCTCACCGTGTAACCAAAACCGGGTCATGCTCGTGTATATTGAGAAGTATCAAATAGTCTGGGTTGTGAACTTCGATATATAATGTAATATGAACGGAAACACTCGCGGCGCATTTCGCTATTATATCCCGATTGATTTAGTTCGAGATGCCGCTGGAAGTGAGCAGTTCCATTATACTAATAAGCGCTACTAAGTTTGCATATCAGTAAACATTGCCTAGTAATCTCAATAACTAATCATTTAGGTTAGAATACATTATTTTAATTTATTCATCGTTAAAAATTTGGAGACGTACTTGGGTTTGTGCTTAGCCTCAAAGTTTGGTGGCTAAATAAACACAATATAAAAAAGTGAATAACTGAATAAAAAAAGTGAAAAAAATAATAAATAATGTTTTATTGGTTTGACTTGGTCCTTACTTAATGGGTCTTAGTCAAGCCTTCCTTAAGAACCTCATAGAAATACATAGAAATATTATCCGAATAAATTAATTATCTTTAATTTTTCTGAAACCCCTTAAACATAAGATCAACAATTTTTTTCGATTTAAAAAGTAATTATATGTTTATATTTAAACTCACATTTAAAATTATTCGAAACTAATTAAAGGCAAATCACACATATGTGAAAGATTGTGTATTTATTAAAGCCTTATTGCCGATACACATGGGTATGCTTATTAAATCAGAAAGTTTAATTAAATGCATTACCCTAAGAAAATCTTTTGGTGATGCTCTTGTACGAACTGTGGGAAGTGTACGCTTTCCAATTGACACACAGGTGAAATAGCGATTTGCAGAAATGGCAGAAATTGCCAAACTTCTGTGGAGTAATATTGACAATTTTCCTTTTAAGGTAAACGGAAATTCTGTTTCTAATGAAGGCTTCTTTGAAGCGCCAAGGAAACCGATAAATGACTCAGTGGATGTTTGGAGACCCGCACGATATTGTGCAAAAATATACCTTATTTCTAATTTATACTGTATTTAAGAGTCATGATAGTTTTATTCTTTGGTACGCTTAGCTATGCATTCCCTAAAGTAACTTTTAGTTTTTGTAGAGAAACGCTTACTATGGATCTTATAAGTATGATATTATATACTTAGCAAGGTAAGTTTCCTAATTAAGGGGCACAGCAGGCAAAGTGGACATTGTGTGTAGTCTTACTTAACAAATAAATTAGAAAAATAATTTAGACAGAGTGCCTTATCGGTTACTATGTTCTGCTCAATTCTTAAATGGTTAGTTTAAACGTTTAGCTTTTTGTCTTAAACGTATGAGGGAAGTTAATGGTGGTATGCAATCCAAAAAATATAAACTAGTAGCAGAATTTCTGGAATACAGTAATGATAATACAAATAGTGAAAAACTAAGAATCTTAAGCGTACATCGCAGGTATTGGGGAAGGGTAATAAACAGCATTATATAGAGTATACAAGTATATGTATATATATGGAGAAGACGATGTAGCATGTTCCAACACTATAGAGATGTAGTTAGAAGTTCGAACCCATTTTCAAAGAAACTTTTTATTTATTCTAAAAGTAAATCTTCTAAACACCATACACTATACTGGTTAATCCCGTGTGGTAGTACAGGCTTCTGTTAACGCATTATTCTTTTGGCGTGCTTGCACTTATTTTGCCATCCATTACAGTATATCTTTTGAAACTATAATGGGTGTCACCGATAAATAGTGGACAATTTTATAATTCGCATTCTATGACACTAAAGTCTTATGTGCAGCGGAAATATAAAATTTGTCGAGTTAAGGTATTGGGGACTACGTGTACGTGTAGTATCGAAAAACTTAAGGTAGCTGTGGCTCGTGGAATATTTAATTCAATCAAATAATTTTTGGAACACTAAACTAACGAAAAATTCAAATCCCACAAATAAAGAATAGCTTATAATTATGTTTAAATTATGTTAAAAGAAAACGGAATTGACACAATTAGACCGGATTACAAAATTATTATTTAATTTGGCATGGAGTTTGCAAATATACCGGTATTTGAGTCATAGCATTCTCCGCACTTCATTATAAAAATGAAGTTCTAAATGTGAAACGCCGATACAATAAGCAAAAAGTACTGGCAAAAAATGGAAGATTCTTCTTGCACCGTAATTATTAAATATTTTTTACGGAAACGTTTATGTGTACCGATGAAGGCTGCGTATAGGTGCTGTTCTAATGCTGCGATATTCCTATGTCGCTGATTATATCCATGCGTTCCAGAATTTCATACTTTTTTTAGAACACAACTAAACTCAACGGCCTGTTTACGGCTTGCTTGTGAGCACCATGTTAACTCACTAGTAATAAATCGTATTCGTGGTAGTATGTATGTAAGCTTATAAAATATTTGAATATTATAACACGCTACTCAATAATACTACAACGACAAGCAGCATTAATAATGATAATGGTTGTTATTGGTGTTATTGTTATTCTTATTCATCTATTTTGTTTCTAGCCATCGGGTTTAAGATAAATACAGTCATACAATCTATATCCATTTAACAATCGCATCACATGGTTGAGTAAAAAGTAACAAGACTCGTTAATGTTTAGTTTAGATAATATGCTCGCGAGGAAGATTTCAGAGAGGCACTACAACAATTTGATTTATACCATCACCAACAACACACAACTGGAAAGAAGTACTGTCACCTTGAGCGTCTTATCTCTATATAATTAGTTTTTATATTTCATTGTTTAGATCAGGTACAAACAGAATGCATATATATCATAGCAATATTCGCAAATATTAAAACAGATAGGGACACAAAAGGAGGCTTAAATTTAGTAAGTACGGCAGTTAGAAAACGCTCATTACAGCCTCACTCTGCCGTTAATTGTGAAATCGAGATTTGATGTTTATAAACAAAACTTACGCATTCACTTCTTAAAAGTTTGATTATCGTTCGGGATGGTGTTTATATCATACATAAGTAATATTGATGGAAATATTATTAGTAATAGATAACATTTTGTATATATATACGGGGGGGGAGGGTGTAATCAAATATATAAACAATTAAACAAAGTTTAATAGATATAATATAAAGGATTCTGGAAAATTAACAGTGGAATTATAATTAGCCTAATGTAACGACACTAATAACCGTCTTTAAACTAAATAAAACAGGTTTTAATAAAAGATAGGATTAAAAAGAATTATCTTTTCCGACCTATAAGTGTCTACCATTACACTGATAAATTTAGGTTTCAAGTGGATTTTATTGCCAATTGATTCTACGAAGATTTGCCTATATTGGACTACGCTTTACCTACCTATTGTGAACATGTTTAGAGCAAGAGGGTGGGCGTAGATGACGGCGCATTGGTTTGAGTGCATTGGTGAAGGACTGGTTAATATCAAGCTAACTCACAATATACAAGTCTTCATTTAACAGCTAAGAAACACAGCCTCCAACTTTTAAAATCCTAGAAGAAGTCTGAAAATCGTATTACAACAAGCACGATGTTACCATGCTTACCGAACTCGAACTAGTTATCGTTAGAAATATCAAGAAGGTCTCTTTTAACAATACTGCGGGAGGTTAGGAGATAGCAATTATCTACAATTACTATATGTAATTGAGTGTCTTTCTGCTTTTTATTTAAATTTGTTGGAATTCGATGTTCTTTAGGTAGCTCGAGTAACTCACCCTGTTTAATCACAGATTAACGATTGTTGCCATAATATGAAACAACAATAAGAAGAACATGCATTATGGCGCAGCACTATAATGGATACCTGATCATTTGTTGACAATGTTCCTCTACATTTAGAATACACATTCAATTTGAATTGATTCAGATAGGATGAAGGAAGGAAGAATAGAAAAAAATTCGTAATAAGTTGTTATGTCTTCAGTGTTAAGACAAGTGGAAATGTATCTATTGAAAAAATATATCTCACGCACTCCATTGAGATAATCAAGCACTTCGCTTCGTCAAAGTGGGATGCATATTTTGACGTCCTAATACTTTTATTACAGACCAGTTGGTCGTACATAAGACGTTGCCTCACCTTTATTACTTCTTAATTAATAAGACATCCAATAAAATATCATTTTTGGGAAGATAATGATTAAACAGCAGCATCAGTTAATGGCAAGCTTCGTCATGATATGACGTGAAAGTTTTTATTGATCTAAATGAGGGCATTCCATGCAGACAACCTTTGGTCTCAATAAAATTGCCAAGCAAACAACCAATCAGCTAAAGACCATGTTCTCAGGCCACCTGATTTTGATATACGATAGTAATCACAAGTGAGTGCCCCGGTTTTGTCAGCTAAACCCTTTCGATATCATTCTTTAAAGTTATGCGAAAAGCAGAATCTATAAAAAATGCCGAGTGCAATCTATAGCCTGAAATACAGTATTTGTGAAGCAATTGGTTAAATTGATACTGAACTATGCAAAGCCGTAATTTAAAATGACACGAAGCGGATCAGGCTAGGAAAGTGATTCCTGGAGGGACATCTGGCGATCACTGTTTTCCATGTATAGTGCATATTAAGTCCCTCGGGAAAGGCTAACGCAACAATAAAAACTCGGTTTTCATTCTGGGGGCATTAAAATAAGTTGAGCACTTTTAGCCGATACATATTATACTGACGCAAGCTGGGTTAGTAGTAATAAGTACTTCACAGCTACTCGCTCTGCACTTATTTAGCAGCATAAATCCATATTACAGTATTTTATCGTTCACGATTCGGTCACTCTTGTGCAGTTAAGTGCTTTCGTTCCCCGGCCCACAACCGCTACCGCTTAGTGGACATTTAAATTGCGTTATGTTAACGCCGATGCAACCTAAAACAAAACGTTAAAGCAGCTTTACAATGCACACTGGGACAAAGACACAACAGGTCAATTGCATCTTGAAACCATTATGAAACGGCGAAATGGTACTGATATTTGCGGCCGTGTGTCAAAAAGAACCAATCCATTGGTTCCTCCAAATGGTAAATCTCAGCTCTGCCCGCCATTCAGAAGCGCGAAACATTGGATGAGTTCTGAGAAAACTTAGCTGATCTCGACATTCTTGATTTGGGCAACAACCATCGAAACAACTTCTCGGATGGGGATTTGTACAACGTACAGGTTACTCGAAAGAGTATAAGTCGTCAGCGGGAACCACTATTACAGGCATAAGTCAAACAGTTATTCAACATCCCTAAGTGTGCATTTTTACCTCAACGGTAGATCGCGCCGTCTTCCAATCAAGGATGATCATTTGCCCACTGGTGGATTCCATACCACGCCCAGACGCTTACAGGCAAGTTCACGAGGACAGACCATATTTCGAAGACGACAGAAGGACACCCGATGGCCTTTTAATATATAACTTTGGTGCGGCACCAAAGGGTACACAGTCGTCCAATGCTGAAACAGACAAGACCGTCGCCCTGCCAAATAACCGTCTGGAATACTGACGCGGGCACGAATCTGGTCATATCTCGTCACTTGCCGAGCACCGTATTCGAGCCCATCTAACACATGATCGACAAACGAGATACGCCGTTGGCGCTGAGCCTCTTGGGACCAGTGGTGTAAACCTGTGTCACAACGGATCCGACAATTTAATAGCAGAGTCCGCCTTCGCTACGGCCATAGAAAGAGATTTATCTGTCTAGGAATAGAAATCAATGTTTGATATCCTCTAGCCATTCTACCAAATGGCTTCAAAAGCAAAAAAAAACATCTACGCGTCACTAATCTCATCTCGCATTCGATAAACAGTGGATACGCAAAGCCACGAGAAGGCGCGATAATCGACGCTACAATTTCGCAGAAGGAGAAACCATAAAGAACGAAGTTCGAAATATGAAACAACAAAGCATCATTTGCATATCGTGTAGCCCGTGATGCACTTCAACAATATTAGTGATTAAAAGAACTAGCAAATATCGCTTCTACATAGATTACAAAAAAAGGATAAGTAAACAAAAAATCACATATTCCTTGCCACACATGGACAATGCACTCATCTGATCAGTTTGACTTACTTCTTCCACTAAAACCACAAGGTTATTTTTAGCGTCCATTAGAAAAAAAGCACATCGAAGAGACACTTTTCATTACACCTGATGGGCTAGCCGAATTGCTCTTATGCGCTATGGTGCTCTATGGCCTATCTAACGTTTCAGCAAAAAGTCATGAACATTGTGCTCTAAGGACAGAAATCGATTTCCTTTCTAGTCTATTTCGATAATACCTGTGTATTCGGAGAGAAGTTGTAAAGACACAGTTCGTTATTAGAGAATGTACTTAGCTACTTGGACTATGAAAGCCTGTCACTAAACATTAACAAATGTTCTCTTAGAGCCACCAAGTTACAAAACATTGGTCACAAAGTAACAAGATATTTGATTTAATCCATTAAGATTTATTAGTCGCCTTTTGACCCCTGTAAACTAAAGAGCAATCAAGAGTTTTCTGAGGCTTTGCTCATATCTTGGTAAATTCATCCCCGACTTTGTAAAAATGGCATTCCTACTTAACGATTTTTTCAAAAAAGGCAAAACCCTTTTAGTAGATTGACCACAACATAAAGTCTTCTCAACCCTTAAGGAACATTTGACTTTTCACCCATCGTCGTTCATTTTGACGCCACGTTGTCGGCTCTTTTCAGGACTGACGCTAGCGTATAAGGACTGAAAGTCGTGGTGGTTCAGAAGCTTCATGAAACAAGGGTTCGAGTTCGCTGAACGTTAAGAAAGTACTCCATCACGAAACAAGAATGTCTTGCTGTTGTTTGTGCATGAAGATAAAAATTACTTATATAGCTGTCTAAATTACAGTCACCTATCAACTAGGAAAAGGCATCGTGATGCGAGCTGCCTCTTGAAGTATTGAATACAACGTAAATATGTACAGGAATTTCTAGCCAAGAACTGAGACAGACAGATAGGAGATAAAGGGGCTCTAAATCAGATTTTGCCCGGAATTGACTAGATGACTTTTCTCTACCACAAATATCAATCAAAACACCGACATCATCAGCCTTCACATTCGTTTAATAACAAATATAGCTTAGTTAATGGAGGGGACGATCTATTACTCTTTTTGTTAGATAAATATAGTGAAGAAACCCTACCCGTGTGCCACGCTGACAAAGAAACCGGACATATGGGCCTAGTATAGACGCACGTTTGAATAACGCAAACGTATTTACCCCAAGCACATCGAAACACTGAACGTTTTGTCTATTTGGGCTTAGAGGGCCGAACAAAAGATATAGTTTTAATTAAATTCGGCCTTATACAACATATACTATCTCCAGAGATCCCTCTTGATATCACTGAAATCGATCTAGTCTCATTCAATGAGGCAAAGAACGAAAATTGGGTGATAGGCACCACCATGTATCTTCTTGGAAAGTACTAAGTGGCGGCGACATTATCTGAGCGGATACGGCAGACGACGTCTTTTTTTTTTTTTAGTCAATCAGATAATGATCCCAAATCAGCACGCTCGTCAGTGAACAATAATGCGGCTGAAATAGTTCTCTCGTTTGTAGTCCACTAATATGACATCACTCCTTAGCATTCTATTAAACACTCGCCGTCTTTCTTGCTCAATACGAGAAAAGCTAACTCGACATTCTGGTTACAGTTTCTACAGGCGCCTACAAATCGATTTAGCTGTATAGATGGCTCCTTCATCCATTTAACCGACCGCACTCAGCATATGTGAAAATTAAGTCCGGCCGATCATGAAAAAAAGATGAACAAAGTTCCATGCAATCAAAACACACAAATTAACATTCAACGTTGGCGATTTCGTTAAACTTTTCGTATCGTCTACGTTTGGTCTATCACACAATGTAAAAACAGAAAACAGATTCAGGTAGCTGATTCAGCAAATTTAGAAACTGAACTGGTGGTCAATGTGCTGTTACCCGGAATTAGACAAAGTCAGCAGATCGTTTATGTTTCACGACTCAAGTCGCTTATCACGCGGAAAAGGAGAACTGACGCCACCCAAATGGCCTCATGAATCAAACACCTTACCACAAAATGTAGAGAAGTGTATTCCATTTTTGCTTGCCTCGTCGACCTGTAGATGAGATATCTTTTCACGTAGAATACTTTGTTAACTTGCTCTTTAATGCTCTTTAAACAGTATTATCGACGCCAGCATTTAGATTTAGATACGACAGCATAAATTAAATGTTGATTCACCCTTTACATAGACTTCCATGTAAAACCATATATAATTTTTGTTTACTTTTCATGACGAAATATTCATTTTAGGTATAGAAATATGTGTTGTATTTTCAGTATTCTAGTCGACTTCTGTAAAGAAAAAAAACTATAGAATATTTCGGTAAACAGTTATGTTATCCAAATTACTCCAATTTTCCAGTCAATATGTATTAAAAATTCTTTAAAAAAACATTCACAATTTCTTTGAAATATATTTTTAACCCATTGCTACAGGAAGGAGATACATGTTGCACTTAGGTTTTCGTTACTTTCACGGCGGCATGTTCACTTTAAGAAAAAAGCATGTATTGCCGACCCGTTTTTATCTTTTTCAAATAGTATGTTCGACTTGGAGATTGACATTTGGTTATAGGAAGATCTATAACACCTTAATTTAATTTCCGGCCTAATTTCTCAGCTGGTGCTAAGAAATACTTTACATAGACATGTAAAAAGGTCACTATCCATTTTGTCAGAAAAAATTTCAAAAATTCTCATTAAAATGTAGCTCACATCCTTTCCTATAGCTTTCCCTTAAACATATCTTTAAAAAAAAACTCAAAATCACTGTTAGTAGACTAAACACTACTGGCGAAAAAAACATTTGGTCTGCCGTACACCTAGCCAAATATAAACTATAGTTCTATCGCAGACTTATTATTTTTCAATGTTGGTCGATGTCGCGTGAGACCTTCGGGAACAATAAGCAGCCATGTTTCCTTTGTTTTAACCTTTGTTTTTCCTACATTACACACTCGTCTTGTTGGACGCATTTGCATGTGTCTTTAATGCACGTGTAAAACGGCATAGAAATAATATGCCGTTTGCCAACGCTGAAATTTGAATTAATAATGACCACATATTCATAGTTACCATGATAGCGTACTTAAAGAGATGCGCACTGGCCATGCCGATCACACCGATTGCTGTCTTTGAATCTGACGAAACAAATGTGGAGAAAAAGACGAACATTCGAAAGGAACGTCATTTCTTTCCGAACAAGCTAAATACACCACACCCCATACACACCCCCACCATATACATATCCGTAGCGCTCGATACAATTAGTGTGCTTGT
The DNA here is from genome assembly GCF_002532875.2 of Varroa jacobsoni. Taxonomy (NCBI): domain Eukaryota; kingdom Metazoa; phylum Arthropoda; class Arachnida; order Mesostigmata; family Varroidae; genus Varroa; species Varroa jacobsoni. Next base: position 62,750 of record NW_019214106.1, read on the forward strand.
TTTACCGAACTTTTGTCTCAATTAAATAATTTTGTTGCGGAATCTTTGCATCGGCATATGGGACTTTTCAACATGTACAAAGACATGGTAACAGGACGAACCGTCGACGCCAGGTATTTTAAAGTCGCACGTAGCATAACACAACGAACCGATTCAGACAACAAACCTCTTGCCTCTTTCATGATGATTTGCGGTTTTGTCATAAAATGAACACATGTTAAACACTCGTGTAACAATAACAAAAAATAGTGAATGAATCTACGTTTGCTACAAGAAATACCTCGCCAAGATATGCACCATGTTCTACCGAACAATATATATCTTATACACACATGATAAATCATGTCTTTAGGCTTCCGGTATCTCTAAAAAGTTTATTGTACCCCAAAAATTCTAAAAAAGATGATCGATTGAGTGTAGAGATACAGCTGAAGCCGTGATAGACTTCTGCTTAAAATCCCAAAATTATATCGTGATTAATTTCTTTAAGCCTAATCCTATTAAAGATCTTCCGTTTTGAATCATAGAAATCTCTATCATATACCTCATAAGCTGTACAGAAACTGCCAACAACGTAGGTCATCGATTTTGAGCAACCAAGAAAAGTCATCACTTCGGAGGAGTTCGTTCCGCTACATGACATTGGACTATTGCGAACCCGTGCTCTTTTTCGAATACGAATCTTGTACGTTTGCTGTTTATATCTACACGCTGTTACGGTCCAAAAGGAAAACAATAAGCAACATGGTTTGGACATAATTAGAGTATAAAAACTTCAGCCGCTAACTACATACTGTCAGTTGCCGGTGACCAGCGTAGTCTTTCACAAATATGTATATATTACGAATTCGAACTTTGAACGATGAACAGCTACTGTCCACCGTTTTACATAACTTTTTGGTGAAAACTGTTGCCTCCGCTAAAACATATCTGTCCTTCTATGATTTGCTCTATGCTCCCCATAAAAGAATATAACCCCTTTCTCTTCGAGCGTCCTTGTTACTTTGCTTCTTCATAGTTTTAGTAGTACCTAAGAATTTTTCACTTCGACTTGACTCGTCTGTTTAGCTGACAAGCTCGTTACAGAAAGATCGATGAACTATTAAGAGCAGTCGGACAAACTATTTATCCGCAACAAATTGGATGCAATTTGCCCGCTTACGAAAAATGGTTCCCAAGTACGAATATCTTTTATTGCGTAGGATTCGTCACGGTTACCTTGATTAGTACGAACAAGCTCCGTTCATAAATAAACACAACTATAATTGGTTTCTTCACATGTTTATTATATGTAAAACTTATGTTTTATGCCGCTTGTTGAATCTTTATAGTCGAAGACAGTAAATGAAACATAATTTTCTACTTTAGTGTGAAATAAAAATCTATCAAATTATTACCCACTACTTAGTTCGTAACTATAGATAATTTTAGGTAAAAAAGGTAGTATGGATAACCATTATACTTAAAGCCCTGATTTGGATGCTGATGAAAGATGCCATATCTCTGCAATTATTTCCAATCATGATATTTTTCATTTTTTGTTTCATTTCACTTCTTTGATATATATTTCATGGCTCATGATATCGAGTTGTTTGATTTACCTGACAGGATATTATATATAGACATATATATATATATATCACCGTCAGCATTGCATGTGTTCCGCATGTAAATCTTAATATATTTAACTGACGTTTGTAATAATCATCAAGTTGTCTAACCTTGGTTCTATTATCATTACATTCATATTTATTAAATAGTCTTGTATATCGAAACTAAGTTTTCATCATTTTCATCAAAGGTCTTCGCTGTTTCATTCATTTTACTAATAATCTTAAAAGGGTGAGTTTATTTTGTTGCTATAATTTGTAATATTGATGCGCAGCCGATTGAGTTCAAAGGTCCGAAATCGTTCAACAGTAAATGATTGCTCAAGCATGTGCTTCCTGGCAACAGTACCCCATATCCAATACATGCTAGATACTAGCGGGTATTTTTGTGTCTTCAGCAGTAGCTTGTAGCTACAGTAACAGCAAAGGGTCGTTTTCAAAGCGAACATTTTATTAAAGGATTTGATACTTAAAATATAAAGCAAACACTAGTAAGATAACACTATTTGAAGAAAACTAACAAACCTAATATTGTTGAAGATGCGAATGTATAAGATAAATGGAATGTAAATATAGCAATTCAACAACATCTGAAATTGTAATTCAAAGTGAAACACACTTCGACTTCGAGAAAACAGGTAAGTTTTAACCGGATTGCCGCTATATTTTGTTATATTATGTCGCTACTTTAGGATACATTAAATATAAAAGCAGATAATAATTACTACTTTCGAAATTTTAGTTATAAAAATAGTTTATAGAGTTCTTATAGAAAAATACTTATGCTCACTCTATGCTTCAGTTCCATCACTTCATTATGTATCATATTCAACGACAACCGCGAACCCAAGACATCAAACACTTGACTTGAAAATATTAGCAAAACATTGCATACGACGTTAAAGTGATCTGGCAAGTTTTGCTTATTATAAAGGAGATCTATTTCGTGATTCTTGAAGTAGTTAGAGCAAATTAATTTGTTTGTCACGATGTCCTGATCTATTGAGGGAACAATACCCTACTGCAGTAATTGGCACGTTCCTTGTTGTAAGCTGAAGTTGCTCAGTCACTATACGTAGTTGTAGCCAAATACTCACTCGGAATTAATATTGTATTTCTAACGGTCTCTACATTAAATTCAAAAATTTACATACTGTATTGTGTATATATTATCATGGAGCCCGTTATACCTAATACAAGTTATTCCTCTGTTACACTTACAGTTTAAACCGCACCGTCCATATCACACAGTCGATCTGTGCTCTTAGTGAATTTAATCCCGTAAGCTTCCTGGAGAATTTGAGAAGCGAGATCATGCACTGGCTCGAATGCCTTGTAGTATCCATACTTGGTAAGATGAAAGAAATCAAACATGTCCGTATGCGAGATTGAACCATCCTCCTTGAATGAAAACATAATATTGTGTTAGTTAGAAGTATTTGCGGCTTTCTTTCACCTAACAAAAAGCAGTATTTTATTTAAACCTTCCCATACTTTATTAATGTATTTGCCGCCACTCTTTTATCTCTCAACCGATCTAATTATTTTATCAAGTCAAAACATTTCAGGTCTAGTTTTAAAGAATTCTTTTTTCTAAAGAATTTTTGAAACCCTCTTTAATGCCAAATGTACTGCTATCAATTTGATCAGTGATTAGAAGTGGAGACAACGCTTCGACATCATATACACTCAATGGCTGACAGTAAAAGATTCTCTAACTCGCGCTTTCAGATAAGTTCGTATACTGGATGCAATTGAGCTATATATAGCTCCATATCGGCCATCTTGCTCATTCCTTTGGGTTAAGCGTATATATTGAAAGTGCCCTATTAATTTTGCTGCTTAAAATTAACATAGAGACATTACTTTCTGACAAATATGCGTGAAGATCTATCACTATAACTGCGTGTTGCTTGTCATTCGATACCTGATAAATATTTACAGGCAATGAGCAGCGGTGCTTTTTTGCGTGCCTCACCTAGCTTATAGGGCAGCTAGGCTGCTAGTTTTTAATAAAATACCATAGATTCAAGATACCTGACCACAGTGGATAGTTCGCAGCCCATATTCTTGGCAAATTAACGGGTCCTTTAGAGCGATTCTTGTCAACCTCGGATGGTTAATAAGAAATGAGCTCGCCAAGTCCATCTTTGAACATAGCAAACTACATTCATGCAGCCCCTTACTTGTGCAGTTTTTGCTATAAAAGGCGCAAATACCGCGAGCCAGTCTTTGACCCTAGCAAGAATTAAAATATATTACTTTCAGATCTCCCTTCGGTAGTGCGGGTTCAACTACAGTCTAAATAATTTTTTCCATATATATATATATGGAGTGCCTCAGAGCAATACCGTCTAAGTCGCCAACTTGATCAAAAATGGAGCTCAGCTTCTCATTGGAATTTCTTGAACGCATATTTCCAATTTCGGATATTCAAGAAAATCACAAATACTGAAATCCGGTTTTGCCTTCTTGAAATACAATACAGACATTTCTTTTATTAAAGCGGAAGTAATATGACACAAATGCACGTACTCGTATTATATTACCCTTTTTAAATATAAAAGCATTTCACATTGCACTGCAAAAAGGCAAAGCTCAATTGGAATAATAGTTTCTATTGAGTAACTTAAATCTGAGAGCTGAAAAAGCCCTGTTCGTGTAGGTAATTGTACACAGTAGTGGCAGTCACCGCCTTGGATGACTGAATTGAACAGATATTCTATACATTTATCTACATTTACATTGCACTATATTTATTATGATTATTAAGTGCTAGAATACCGACTCTGCGTCGGGATTTAATAATAGTAGGAAGGACCGCTTAGCCTCTGGAAGTGTTGCACTATCGAGAAATACGTTTAGGGTCCCGCAAGCGTTAAAACATTTATACTTTTATTTACTGAGAAGTCTTCCGTACCCTAGGACAATATATTTCTTTAGAGGGGTCAACTAGTTTAAAATTTTCTGAGAATACCCGAAGGATCAGGTTACCTATACGAGAGGCAGCTATGGGTTTATCTACAATGTGATTTTGGAATTTTATTTGCCTATCAAATTTAAATCCCAAAATCTATCCAAAAAATCCAAAAAAAATATCCACTACCTTTATAGCCTGTTGATCTAAGTTGTGCAGTGTACTGTTAAAAGCAGTCTCTTGAGTGGCAAGACGGGTATTTTCCTTCAGTTTGTCGCACTAAAAGAAAATATTGTCACTTTCTTTTTGAATTTCCACTATATTTCAAAACTTCTGTGTACATTGTATGTAGGTAACGTCTAGTAGCAAACCTAACCTTGTCTCAAAATCACACATGTAAAAGAAATCCATAGGGCTCTGTCAAGAGAAAAGTTTTCGACTTTGTTCAAAAAGATTCGTTTTGTGAAGTATGACCTACATCAAGCAACAACTCCAAAATGAATCTAAAGAGATACTATTTTTTTAAGAAGAATACGAAAGTCAATTTGTCGAACATACGCATGATATACACGCTAGGGTTATGTTTTACCAGTGTTATGTTCAGAAGTTCAACTGTAGGCAACAAGCAGCCTCTTCGACAATAGGAAAATATACGTGGCACAAGTGACTTTTTGAAGACAAAAGGTAAAATCACGTCTGGACTAAGACTGCCCTTGCATTGAAAAGTAACTAACACAAATTTTTGCAATGGCGTTTGCGGGGGTAGACTCAGCCTCACTAAGGACTAAATTAATCTGTACAGGTACGTGGTGTTTAGTGCGTATTTTTTAAGTATTTTCGAGGGGTGTATCAATATTTAAGTATATCGATAAAAAGCTGAGCTCCCTAAGCTGAATTTTGCTATAATAAACTAAATATTGACCGCAACTAAAATGTTATGGCTAAAAATTGAACAAGATCGAAAAGTATGGCACCTCCTGCCCCAGTACTTAACATATTTTGCCATATTATGGATTTGAGACTTCATTGCACCGATCTTGTAATCACGTGAAAACTATCCATGTCATCTTTCCTGGATTTAGTAAATTGTTTATTTTATGAAATGTTTGCACATTCCATACACTAATAATAATAAACAAAAAACGGTGCAGGAGATAAGTCTAAAGTCTCATTTTTACTCGCTGGTCAGAGTTGTTTAATTTGTTAAAGGCTTTGTCAAGCACTGATAATGAGAAATAATGTAAGAACAAATTAGGTAAACTCTCAGTCGAAAGTTATGCGTGAGGGGAGGGCGTGAAGGGGTTACTATGACTACTTATCAAACTAGATCATAAATATGAAAAAAAAAACAAAAGATAGAAGGGCTACAAAAGGTATAAACGATTTACGGCGTTTTTGTTTTTGTTCGAAACCTGTAAAACAAGGGAAATCACATTTTGACTTTTTGGAAAGAAGACCGAAAAATAATAACATTTTAGCTACCAGGCATGTAATTCATTGTATATGTAAATATATGGAACTTTAGTGATAATAGATGAATAAACTTAAGCGCTCACCTTAACAAAGATCGAACTAACGTCAATTAACTGACAATCATCAAGGTTTTCAGTTGCAGCGTGAAGTAGTTGATTTGTTTCAGATACCAACGCGCGCAAGGGCGATTCCTGCTGACAACAGGGCAGCAGACCCTGAGGTAGAGCGATACGAAAGAGAATGATAGTCTACTAATAAGAAATTGACTTTATGTAAATTCTAACCTAAGTTAATGGTTGACGCTCTTTTTGCACTGGACGGTCAAAAGATTATTAAGATAACGGAACATACTAAACAAGTAACTCGTCAAAAATCAATAGCCATTTACAATTGTATAGATATAACATTAATTACCATAACAATAATAAATGGCTGTTTTTCACCCTTCTTATGAGTCCTCACTGCACGCACACACGCTTCGATTCCAGCCGCGATTGTCTGCGGAGAGTCTCCCGTTCTAAGATTGTTGGAGCCAATCGAAATTACTACAACCTGTACAATGACAGCACAACAAGAAGGAACAATGAAACCAACCAAAACTACTGATTGTTTTTGCACCCCAATACCGCCCAGAACCTCACGGCTACCTACTAGAATGATAAATCTAGTCTTTCAAATGTGTGCTGTTGCCATAAAGAATTAAATATTAACTGTTCATATTGTGATAAATGATGACAATATTGAGCTTTTTTACTTATGTTGAAGAAGCATGTACAGATACTGGCGGTCACTTTTTGTAGGCATTTGAAGGTATAAAGATTATGTGGAAATCGGCAATCTTCGCTGTTCAATTTCGATGTTCAAAAATGTAAAAGACTGATGATTATTAAAATACAAAATACGAAAAATGAAATGAGAAATAGAATAATTGAAATTATTTTTAACACAGATAAAATTTTACAGTGTTGTGCGCTCCCTAAGCTAACACCAAGTCTTAAAAAGCTGAAAAAGAAATGTAATATACACCGTGAGCGTAATGAAGTAACACTGGTATTTTAAATTATTGTACTGTACCACATTTCAGTTCTCTGAGGATCCATTATACTCATATTTGTAGTATACAGTTCGAAAGCAGAGACAAAGCCAAACTGTAGTTAAAACAACATCTCTGTCAACTATTGGCTTATCTTGTACCCGCAACTACTACTTCACTACTCTATGGTCTTAATACAACAACTGAGCTTAAAAGAGTAAATAGATATTTAGACAGATAGAAATCTTGGTTCACCCAACTAGCTTTTTGGCGATATTCTGTAAATCGATTCGTGTTACTGGTTTTAAAAAGGGCTTGTACCTCAAAATTTAGTTTCCGAGCTTAGTTTTCCTAAACAGCTAACTCACTTTCAAAAAAATGTTAAGAAGCATTGCACGCAAGCTAAAATTTTATCTGTCGCCTTTGGAGGCGTGTAGGACGCCTGATCAATGAATACGCGATCCAAGATTCGATCCTCACCTTAGGTTCAGTGATTTTTACTATCATTTCGAGTTGTTAATATTTTGAATATCAGTTTGCTGCCCTATCTTTTTCCATAACTTTTTTTTTTGCTTACACAGGTTGTATAGTATATGTCGTTTACCGCACTTGAACTAGCGACCTTCTGTTTTTTTAGGTGGAGGCACGGTTGTTCAGCTTAAACATCGTTATACTTCCTACTAGTAACATATATATAAAATTAGCTTCCACTATTACCTAAAATAACGGCCAACATGAAAAGACCTTGTTCATGCATTGTGTGTGAACGTAAAGATCAGTTGTAGCGTAGCAGACTTATTGAAGTAAAGACCACAGAATACGTGGTCTAGAAGTCAATAAATTCTTTTTGTTTCAGCTGCGGGCTTTTATCCTATGCTAAACCAGCTCCTGACTGCTATCCATTCTATAACAGATTTCTCTAACCCACTGCCGCAATAATTAGTGCGGTACATAAAAAAAAAACCACACTAAACAAATTTAAATTAAGCTACTGTCAAATCAATTGCTACTGGTACAATCCTGCGCAAAACAGTATCCCTTTACTTATTTAAAATTATGCAACTCTATACTATTCAGGATGGCAATGGCGAGATGACCATGTCGTCATAGCAGAATCAACTTGACTCTACACTATCTGAAGGATATCGCAGGCGGACAACAAAAGTTCACTTATTTTTTTCTTTTTTAATATTTTATTCGAGAGATAAAATGTACGACTCCTGACCGGTAGAGATCATTTTAAGATATTTCTGGGGAAATTAATTATATTCACACTGGTGAAACGTAACTCAGAATTAATCTGCTATTGAGAAGTTGAATCATTTAAAAAATAGCTAAGCTTTAGCTAAAGATATTTAGAACCTTCTACTGGTTTCTGCAGCGTCCGCTTTGCCATCGTAGCATTTTTATACCTACGCCCTTAAACTTGCTTTTTCTAAGACATTTTATATTTAAACTCAATTCCTAAAATCTTCTCTATTTTATAATTATTAGCAGCAGTCCACCATCAAGAAGATCTAAACGGGATGGCGAGAACAGTGGTAGTAATATGCAGTCTAAAAAGGAGCGTAACTTGACCATAAAAAGAGAAATATACAACTCAAGGTGTATTTTTTTCACTATTCAGTCTGTGCTATTATTGCAGAATACATAAGAAGGAGCAAGATCAACCGTAAATATTTCCTAACACTTCTTCGAAGATTGGTTAAAATTACCTTAGGGGTAACTTTATCAAGAAGAGAGTTTTCGAGCCTCCAAAGGAGGTCATGTGTCTTGTCTTCCACCGCCGACAGATTTAGTGAGTGAGATTGGGCGAATAAGATATCCCACACCTGAAAGGATACATTGTCTCTTCAATAAAGGTACCATATAAATCAATAAAAGAATATAACGTGTACTACTGTAGTACAATTATTTAGAGCAACTTTTCGCAGTTGAAGCCACAACTTTAAATTCGTCTACTGCATTTACCAAAATCATATTACTGGGAACTTTCGGCATATATATTGTAACGACTAAGAAAATTAATATTAAGCAGCTGCTAGTTTGGATTCAGTCAGGGCATAGAAAGCCCTAGCCGATCCATTACCAGCCTAAGATCAACGGCCTAGTCCTTGAAAATTCGGTGGCAGCGACGAATTCTTCGACTAGGCTTGTACAACCAACCGAACCAATAAATCTTTAGATGAGCCAAGTGTTCGCCCGCCCGATTTATGGTCGATGGTAGAGTATGGAGGACTAGACCGGGAACGCGGAAGTCAATTGTATACCTCTTAGTTGATGGCCATATCACCGACAGATGCAAGCTACTTTCGTTGTAACCGTTAGTACCGGTAGCGACGTAAAATCGTGGCTTATATGGTAGCCGTCGTCGAAGAGAGGAATGAAAACAGGCGCGGCCGCGAAGGACTATTGTCTGTGGAAGAAGACTTGATAGAAAAAAAGAAAGCAGAAGAGTGCTGCACCGGAAGCAAGCAGCTGCACACTCTACAAATTGGCCAAATTCGGACCGTAAGGACTTCGTGCTAGGAAGAAGCCGAAAGCGTACTAGGAATATAAGCGGAAGTATAAAGGTGCTAAGGCCGCTGGAGGACTATAGCGACAATGCATAGCCGCGAAGGCGGTGACCGATCAAGAATTGTCCTAGTTAGACAATCTGACTTACAAAGGGCGGAACTGTGAAGGGTCTATGTGAATGCTATGAAAAAGTTGCATAGTTGCTCGACTAGACTAATATAGACACTAAAGATCAATAAATCATAAAGAGCCACCAGCTCGGACGTAGTTAATGTATAAAAGCCAGAGCCCTTAGCTGATACATTGTCAACCTCCAACTAACGGCTTAGCCCATCACAATATACATTAATCCATTCTAGAAGTTGCGTATGGAAACGCTAACGATTAAGTTTATAGCTGTTCAAAACCTACCAGAAGGCTAGGACAAGCGCATAAAAATAAAAGAAAGTACCTCTAATACATATAAAGGAATCATCACTTCAGACCAACAAAAGTTATTCAGTTCAATAGTCCACTGGATTCGCCTGGAACAACATAGTTTGTGCATATCATTACTACCCATGGATACCGAATAAACCGAAGAAATCTTTTTTTTTCCTTATTAGACTCCCAGGTTTTCTTGATTTCTTCGGAGAAGTAATTCTTAGCGATAAATAGTAAAAGAAAGCCGCATAAAATGTTTTTTGTTGATTAAATAGTCAACCGAATTGCCCGACCTTTCAAATTCTAAATGAATAATAAATAGAAATAAAAATAAATCGGTTTTCTTTTCCTTTGCGACACCTAGATCCAACAACAGGGCATTAAATGGCATTTTAATATAGAGACCACGCCAATTCAAGCATAGGCCTGTATGTTTCACAATATAGGTCCACTGAGACGTCTGCGACATGACGTTTAGTTACCTTATGATAAGCTTATTTCAATAAAATATTACGAGAGCGACAGCTGGGGCATTAAAAGCTACAAAGGTTTTCTCCTCTTATTGTTGGCAACAATCGGGAGCAGCTCCCACAGAGCATAGTAATAAAATTTGCAAAACATAATCACTGCTTGTAAAATTTATTCTACATTTATTAAATTTTCTCCTAGGTTAGGCAAAATAACACAGCTAAAAAATTTGATCCAAATAAAGTTATCACTAGTCACCTAGACGTCACGGCGAAATGCATGTTTAATATTACACTCTACAAGTGATTGCTCCACATTCTTGAAAACAAAGTGCTGCAGAACTGCTACTGTAGTGGCCTGCAGCAAATAAAAAATCCAACTATTCCTCGTTTTGTCTATTGTTCCCCCATACTCTACAGACTGTGACTCAGATAATGGCACATTACAAAAGGCTGAACCAGAAGCTTTTAGAAAAGCTTATATTATATATATTTCAATTCACAGGCGGTTATGGTCACAGATATCAGCAATTCCTAAATTGAGACTAAATTCCTAAAAAGAAACTTCTAATAGTTGTAAGGTTGAGAGTAATATATTATGATAGAACACGAAACTGAACTAAAAATAGGCTAACTATGCGACGTACCATGCTAAAACGTATCATAAAGACTCATAAACCTTTTCAAGAAACGCTATTTTTATTTTGGATTAAATCCCAGCTTGCCATAAAGAACCTTAAATCTAGTTTTCTTTTTTTGTGTAAAATAATTTTTGTAGGGTGAAAATTATGAGCAAATGTTAAATAGAAAAACAGCTTTCCGGATTCTTGCTGATGTCGCATTTGTGGTCCGTACAAATCTGCGGTCATGGAGCTCTTTGGTTATAACCTTTAATAAAAAAAATATACAATTATTTTGCTACGGTAGATACATAATTTTAGTAAGTGCATTTAATTATGGGAGACAGACGAGACACAAGCGACTTAAGTTAGAAAGGTAGAGACCTCGATTTTCCTGTAATATAATGATCAGTTAAAAATAAGAAGATCTATTTAAAAATTTGTTTGATACACTATGTTTGGGAACACTAATGAAATACGAAAAAATGACTAAGCTCTCTTTTACTTTACGAGATCACATCTTATAACGCTTGAAAAAAACAAATTTTGATTATACAAAAAGTTTATAAGGTTTGTTTCTTACTAAACTGGTGCGAGCTTGGCTATTTCATAGGTTAAGTTAAAAGTGTAAAAAAAATTCACCTTTTTCCCTTGCAAAGAAGCGAGAGCTAGCAGTTTAGAGAACGACGAACACAGCAATGTATGGATTTACGATGTCAAAAAGCTACAGCTTGAAACAACGTTTGTTTTTATAAAAATTTAGTATTGAAATGGGGACTCCATTACGGTGATACACTGCAAATGTGTACAGAATACCCGCGATAGTTCTTGTTGGCGAAGGAAATATTAAAGCTATCGATTAAGGAATTCGAAGAGACCATCTTACCCTCACATAAAGTGAAGTCAGGAATACCACAAGCTGGACGAACACCATTGCAGCAAAAAGTAGTCTGCATATCGATACAACAACCTCAACATTACGTCGCGCTCAACAATTCGGTCTATCCCGGAGCCTTTTGCGGTCTATTTTAAACCAAGAACTGCCTCTTTATCCTTACAGGGTACTGTTAACTCAACAATTAAATATCCAAGATCATCACAAGCAACGTTTATTCGCTGATCACATGTTGGAGAATAAGGCACGTGTCAGTGACATCTTTGATCACATGATCTTATACGATGAATCTCATTTTACAATAAATGGCTATACGTATGAACAAAATGATCGCATATAGCGGGAACTCAAGGGTCAGAGTCGAAAAAAAGTCACTGTGTGGTACGTCTTTTTTTCGATAAAACGGTAGCAACAGTCAGTGCCACCCCCGAGTCCGCCATTTGACTCGCCCTAAATTTTTTCGGGAGGCTATGTGAAGGACAATGCATATCAAACATCTCCGAACACAGTGTGCAGCCTGGAGCACCGTACTCGTAAAGTTATTGATAAAATGTCTGTTGAACTATACAGAGTTGTAATTCAAAATTACGCAGAACGGATTGAATCATGCAAATGGCCTCTGAGAAAATAGCATGCCATTGGATTTTTTTCTTCAAAAGTGACTATGAAACTGCAGCAAAAACCGATGGCAAGTTCCATTGTAACATGTACCAAACCTTTTTGTAGACCGAAATGAGGGTATAAAATGCAAACAATTGTCGGCTTCAACAAGACGAGCCAACTCGCCATTTAGCGCTGCAACAATCAATCTGCTTGAAACCATATTCCCAGACCGGCTAATCTCGACCGCTCCTGTGATTTGACTCCTTTCGTTTTTTTTTTTTTTCTGTGGGGCTATGTGAAGGAAAATACCAATAGAACACTGCTGCAAATAGTCCCTAGAGTGACATTTGCCGGGTAATAATTTCTACATGTAATGTAGCTTAAGCCTTTTAGGTTGACCTAATATAACAATGAAAACATGCAGAGAGACTTGCTTTTATTCTCCATTCCGGAAGCATTAAAATAAACTGGACGTTTTTAACCCACTCCATTTTAGCTTCCGTATATTTAGGACACGGTTGCGTATCCAAGTCCAAGTAAACAGCGATATAATTTATTATCGTTAACTTAATAATAAAAAAAATATTTTCATATATAATCGATAATCTTAAGATTTTATAAAGATTTACTTAAGGCCTTTACCTGTAACTAAACTGTCTACTTCAAAAAAAAGTGAGTGATTCTGTTTATCGGAATCACTACCGTAAAATTCGGTGTTTCGTTTGAGATATTTTCTTCTTGCTACTAGTAGTACATCAAAATATTTAACTTTGGTTTCATTTAGGAATGGGACCTTAGTTCTGTAAGTCGAATCATACATATTATTATCGACCTTCACTTCTCGAATTTGCCGCACATTCTGCCATGAATCAGCAAAACTGTCTAAATTTAATTTAAACGGAAAACATTCACATTTAGGCCCGAAATGTATGCTTCAATACGTAAAATTCTCATATTTTCCCAGAGTTAACAATTTTAATTATACTCAATGTTTTTTTTATCTAGCTCCAGTGTATAAAATTGACTTGTGCATATCAGATTCTGTTGCACGTAACGGAAGTATGCAAAGGGATACTACGTACAAAAAATCTTATAATTCGATCGTAATAAGATGATGCTCATACATTTTTATGTTTGGACTTCGAGGACTTTCAGAATCCTTCTACTAAACGTCAGCGCGCTAAGCCAGAACAGACCCACTTACCTGGGTAATAGAGAGAAAAGCTGTTGTATGATCCCCAAGAAAGACAATATCCGGTTCCTTGCCCTCCGAAATGTTAATCAGATGCTGATGCTACACAGGTTGAAAAGACGAAAAAAGTTTTATTTATTTTTTCTTCCGTTTTTATTTTATAAAACATATTGAAACTTCATAAGAATGCCCTAAATGGGGTACTTTAGACTTCTACAGATGTCCCGGTGATAGCGCAAAGAGATAACGTGTTTGGCTGCTAAGCTTACTAGATCACCATAGGTGGTCTTTTTAAGCGATTCGGTCATCAATCGTTAATAAATTTCGAAGCTTCTATAACAAAGATTTGTTTAATTTCTAATATCTACAAATCGGGCATAAAACCGGGTTTTGAAAACATTAGGATTCTTCAAATATTTGCAATTGCGAAACAAAATTGTCATTTCTGCTAACACCACATGTGGTTTAGGTTCGAACCTGGATATACTTGGTGTCATGCCGGAAGTTAAGCGTCTAAAGTAATACCTAACGGTCCAAATACAGCTTGTGGAATGCGAAAAACAAAGACTTCTGCAGATTGCTTATTACCTACTTTTATGTACAAGCGATGTATAATATAGGTTTGCCATGTTGTTATTACAAATATTACAGCACAACATATACTACAGTCTAGTTGTACTTATCTATCTTCATTATATTATTATATCTTACCTAGTATTATTTCAGTTGCTATAGCACTCTATATTCGTTCTTTCTCATTAGTTTAATCTGGTGAAAGTAAACGCTGTACGAGAGCTCGAAATGCCGACCACGAAATGCCCGGCGAAGTCGTGCAAGTAATGGTTCACCATAAATAATGAGTTCTACTAATCCACGGTATACAAATACACTACTAAAGCTGAATGTCTGCTTGTCTGTATCTTTATTTGTCCGGCTTAACTCGACCTCGTAGAATGGTTAAGTTTTATTCGGGCCCCGCGTGTGCGATCTGAGCTTGAGTTTACATTTACAACGGAAAAGTAAAATTTGTGTATATTTCTTAGATCGTGCTCAGTTGTTTTTTCAAACAGCTGGATACAGTGCGTTAACAGATTCATCGTATAAAGTAACGAGATTCATGAGACATTCATTCATGCAGGGTGACTAATAAAAACTGCACCAAAAAACGGGGTTACTGATACAGAATAAGAAATTCAGCTAATCTAAGAAATATGGTTATTGTAATCAGATTTAATAGAGGGTTTCAGAAGGACTGCAAAAAAGGGTTCCAGTAAATGTACTAGTGTAATTGATCAATAGCCTATGTTGGATTAGGTGTAACTCGTATCAAATATTAGAATAGGTTGATTAAATAATCGCAGAGTGGCAGCAGTACTAGAAGGAGAACAATACGCAAAGCAGGGTAACAGATTTACCGGACGACGATAAAATTGTTTCAAAAGAATAACGTAATTGGTACTGTTAGACCTCTAGAAAACGAAGTAACTGTAAAAACTTATGCCTGCTAAATAAAGTGAATCAGAATTGTTTATTTTTAAAGAGGCCGTTAAAATAACTATAAAAACGTAACATGTGAGGTGGAACAAAGTAATCGGAGTCGAATAACTAATGCTACGCGCCATAATTCAAGTCAAACTGATCGTAAAATTAACGAGTCAAGTTAGTTGAATGTATTAACGATAAAACAGACGCAATATTTGTGAATCCGTAGTACCTGTATATAACAAAGACTGAATATCTGTGTTTCTGTCAAATCCCCTAAAATGACGCACACAGAGTAAGTGGTTTGATTTTATAATTGACCTTAGCAAAATTCCATCCTGAGGTGGCCGTCAAATATGGTGACTGACTTAGAAAATAATTCCCATTGAATTTAAAGCAGCTTAGAACATTTTCGAGCGAATTGGTCATTATCTACTAATGAATTCTGAGGTTTCCGTAACAGAGCTTTCCTTAATTTCTAATATCTATGAGTTGAGAATCTATGAATAAAAATAAAATGGATCAATACAAAGTTACAAAACAGCTTAATTATGATGCAATAAATGCGCGGAATTACAAGGAAATTTCAAGAGGACACTGTAAATCACTGTTAAAAATCATGTATTGATAATAGCCCAATATGTTTGCACCTGAACCAGTGTTTGGGTTAAATAATGTCTTAAACCAGCGCCATATGTAAAACTCAAGATTGACTATATAGAGATGTAGCACAGTTTGTTTCGTATTATAGCAACTTGGAAGTAATATCAATTGTCTCTTCGAAAAGTGGGATTTAGTTAATGTAGTAACAAATGGATTGCAATGAGAGAACAAAATGAATGATGAGAAAAAAGAACTGCAACAAAGTAATGAGGTCATTGTGAACGAGTAATAGACTGAATTGAAATAAAACTGCTTGAACTGGATAACTGCGTACTAAGCGTAGCAGAGAAAGCAGAAGGTGTAAGATTTCAAAATTGAAAGCTGATGATTTTAATGAAAAAGACGAGGTATATCTTCTAGTGCTCGTTTTTGAATTATTATTATTATAGATTCAATTATGTCGCTTAGATTAGAGCTAAAGAAGTATAATACAAAGAAAAACATTCACTGGCTTCAAAAAAAAATTGTAATCCTAAAAATAGTATCTATAGCTCCTAGAGCTAATCTAGAACGCGCTTAAGTTAGGTACATGGCCGCTTGATAGACGCTTTAGGGTAATCGTATACCGTAGTTGCGGGAACTTTAGTTATTTGTGAGCCAGCATTACTTGGAGGGTTACATGGACTAATTTTATCTTTACGAAAAAAAAAAATGAAAACATATTTGTTCACATCAGTAGTAACGCAAAACTCTGCTTTCTATCCGTTTCTGCAGGATTTACAAGTACAACCAGTATAATGAACGCAAAGACTCAGCTTGAGATTTTTGCTAATGTCAACGGTATTATTGAAAACAGCAAAGGAATGTAAGAGGTCAAAACTTCTGCCCAGTGGCACAAGTTTGTTTAATCTTTTAGGCAGTGCTATTAAAGAATAGCACTGCCTAAAAGATTAAACAAACTTGTGCTTCTCAAAAGCAGGGGAGGTTTCGGAAACAACCCGAAAAAGAAACGATAACCTTAATAAAAAAGAAGTAATTTAAGTGGGCCTTGAGCCCATTCCCATTCCTATGGATAACATTTAGAAAATCGTACTGCATATGGCTCAGTTATTCACATCTTCTGTGAAAGTCTTCTAGATATCAAACTAGGATCTTTACAGAAGAAGATCACATACTAGTTGTCTTTAGATTAAACTTCCTTTGTTGCATTCCTTATTACACCAACCCTGCTACACTGATTTGTGTAACACTGCACTCATATACTATTTGTTTTACAAACTTATCTTAAACACGCTACAAGAATACTACAAAGACTCGTTGGTGGTAAGAAGCTCAAACTTGAAAGCAGTATGTCCTCTCATGTATCACTTGGGCTCCGTATAAATGAAGTTATATGCTCACATTTCGTTTCATGCTACTTTGACCGCTTCTGCAGTGCGCACTGTCATATCATAAGTAGAGCAGACGAATATGAGTCCAATATGTCGATATTTCCATACAGGTATTCTGTGACCATTTAAAAGTCGTTGTATCGGGTTTTTCTAGTAGGCGTTTCCTTAAAGACTGTTCGGGATTACTTACCAAGCATTTTTAAAGTACTCCTACCTTGATTCAAAAATAACTTTTTGATTAATAATTATGCTTCAATCGATATTGGCAGACATACGTTTGTTACAAAGTCATTCCATTATATTACGTACAAAAAAGTTCCAGCAGAATAAAGTAATGGACTGATAGCAGATTCAACGTCCCAAAAACGCAAAAAAAAAACTGCTAAAAAGTATAAAAGGTCTATTTCAATAAATTTAATCATTAAAGCTTAGTTGGACGTCCCAATTTGCGACTGATATTTGGCTTATCATAATGTCCGTTTCTATTTAAGGATCGAAATGTATCAAAAATTACTTTTTGATACATTTTAATGGATTTTTGGAACCCATTAAATTAAAAGTCCGTTGAAGGTGTTTCGGTTCTTTTCTCAGACAAAGTTCAGGCAAAATAAGTTTTTAGGCTCGGTGCGGGGTTTGTCCTTTATAAAATAATTGAATAATAGCTGGTCTTCGATCAAATTTTGTAGATGACGCTTTGCTTTTTACACTAGTGAGTTTGTCAATTTACTTTAAAAACAACTGGCTTTCTTGCGGTACCAAAAACTGCAAGTGAAAGTAGTCCATAGTAGGACAGTCCGCCAAAGTATATCTGAACTTGAATGCCCCACCCTGAACATGTAGTTTTCTATTTAAATAGTAAGTGTAAATTACTGAGGCAGATTTTTCTATTTCAGTATATGCATAGCTCATCGATTATAGCTAGAATTGAGTATTAATAAGAGAAAAAAGATAGCGGCATGGTGATGTCTTACATGTAACGACACTCTAGAATTGATCGAATAGCTAACTAGGTTCTACGGCATACATTACTCCGCTGACAACCGCGATATAATAAAATCTGCAGCCCGATAAAGATTGTGTACCATGTTGTTGTGTCACAGACTTTTTTTGATTAAATAGGTTTGCAAGTTTCTTAGAAAACAAAATTGGAAAGTGCGTATTCGTATTCTACACGGCATTCACTTCCCCGAATACGAGCTAACATCTGTGAAATAAACTTTACTTTAAAACGTGTTCTTCTATATACAAGTAGGTGAAAAAGAATGAGCCTTTCAAGTAAGTATGGTAATAACTAAAGTTCTAATTAAAATGAGGCGATCGTACTACAATTGTCGTCTTTGATACCTTGTTGTTGCTGCATGCAGTATTTTACAGCGTTAAAAATTTGCATTACTCGGTAATAATCTCTCTTTCTGATCGAATTTATTACTTACGAAGTGAAATATAATCAACTAGAAGCAAATGACATTTATCTTTCCATATGCCGTTATGCGAAATTGCATACTAGAGAAAACGAATGATACAAGATTACTCCACATTAGTTTAGAATGCTTTATCGTGTTTTGTCATAAACGAACATTATTTGGCTAAATGAATTTAACTGTTTATAATGTTATTCTTTTTTAGTTTTTCAGCATAATTGGTCATTTTGTACTTTTTAATAGCATCGAGTGTTATTAAACTCCTTATTTATAAAAGAAGGAAGCAACTCTAATCAGCTTAAAATCGTTTCCTTATTAGTAACAAATTGAGCACCCTTAAAGGAAACCTTAAAAGGTTGAACACTTTACTAAGTGCATAATTATAAAATTTCGTTAAATAACATAGATATATTAAGCTTCTGTGAATGAACAATACTTTGTAAAGTATACTAAAAACATTAATTTAAGGGTGTACTGAAATCTATTGGGGCATAAGGATGTTAACAACCGTGATGTCGCTGTTCAATCATTTGGAACAACTGCTTAGAGCTTACTTTCAGAATTTTCATATTACTTGCGCACACTGTTCATTAGTTATTTCCGACAATGCTTTGATTTCACAAATCATTTGAATGTCATTGCTTATCAATACATGCTCTAATTAACCTCAATAGATTTATTAATTATAGGATCATTACTCACATAGCTCCGTAAGCACTGGCCCTCGCTGTCACCGTGGCCCGTGCTTCCCGTGGGCCGAGCCGCTGCACAGGAAGAAGTGGACATCTTAAGGATTTTATTATTTCTCTCAACTCTCCTAGTAAATATTACCTACACAGTCAAAGCGAGTACAAATAGCAGAACCTGAAACCAAGTGCCGCCTTTCAGCCAGCTGTACAGTACGCAGTGCAGACAAACAGTGGGCGGACTCTTTGTCTCCTATGCTACAAAATCAGAAACAGATATCACAATAACAACAAACACACCCAAAGTGTGTCGACGACACTTGATGGTCCTTGATGGTCTGCAATGATCTTTTCCTACGCCAGCTTTCTCTTTTTCAAACGTAGACAAAAACGTGTGTAGTATAGGAACTTTAATAGACTAAATTAAATAATCGGAAAGAATTAGCTTGTATTTTTCTAGTTATTTATAGAGAACACTGTCGTCACTCCATGGATTATGTATTTTTATTTTTTATTGAAATCCACAATTCAACTCAACAAAGACGCACGTTAATAATTTACAGTGAATGATGCATACTAGTAACTAGGAATATTCAGGACGTTTATTGATACCACTGTATAGCATATTAAGATAAGAGAAAATAAAGCTGAGCATAATTCTAACTTATTTTTTACATCACCTGTAGTTATTATACCTATGTGAAATCCTCGGTGCATAGCATCAAAAACTTCCTCATCTGGCATCTAACCTATGAAAGGGCATGGAAACCATAGAGGTAGCTATTAATCTAAATAATAATTCCCGTTAATTCCTACTCTCACTGGTTGTTAATACATGGCAATAATTTTCACTGACGCTGAGGTAAGCAATCAGACCAACCTGAATAGATATGTTCAACAAGTAAACCAAGTTTCATATTTTGTATTATAAAATATTTACGGAATTTCCGTATGAACTAATTTCCGAGGTGTTTTGACTTTCTTGCCAAGTTTTTCAGTTATAATTATCTTATAGGCGACCACTTTTTATTAGAATACCGGCACTAGTATTGCATGCGTAGTTATTGAGATCTTACTTATGTCAAAAACACTAACATGCTTTCGATTATGTTACAAACGGTAAGTGCAAGAAAATTAATATGGAATGTGTATCCCAGTAAGAACTACATTACTGCCATAGGAACAAAAGTTCAATTGAAAAATTGATTTTACGATTTTGAGTATGCTGGTACTGCCAACTTATTTGTCTACTCGAAAACATTACTTTTGAGGATAACTTCTAACACTCTAAAACGTGTGCCGGACATTGAAGCAATTAAACAGTGCTTTTCGGCTTGAGTGTATGTATTACTATTGTCACGTAAAGAAAAATAATTTGCCACAAACCTATACAACTGTACGGTCAATAAATTGCCCTTACAAAAATATATCCCTCTAAATTATATATATAATGCCATATAATGCCATATAACGCCAGTGTGGCAATAAGTGCAACATAGATAGTCGATAGACTAGATTTATATTCCACTCCACTTTCACATGAACTTGTCAGATCGATCAACAGTAACAACTATACCGAAATCTCAATTGCTTGGTCAACTTACTCTTTAAATACTTGAAGTACTGGTTCCTTTCGCATCACCTATTGTTCAACGATTTTTTTTACTAATGCTGTCCAAACAAATTCACTGTTTCCTTATTTAAAGCCTCAGTATCGATATTCCTCATATGTACTTTTGAAAATAATAAAAAGAAACCCATATCATTCAGACTTTCAAAACAAATAACTTAGAAAAATAGGCGATAGGAGTTCCATATGCCTCGTTTTATAACATTGCGCAGAATGGACTAAATCAGAAACCTTGTTTGTGCTTTATTATTAGGACCGTATCCAGATCAAGACAGATATTTCAATAAAATGTTTGCATGCGCTAAAAGTGTCATTCCTGACCATTTACCGCGATTTACCTTGATTTAGGACCTACTCCGCTCACAGATATGTTTCAAATATTTCCTTTGCAAATGCGCGAATTTGATGGAACGAGTGAGCAAGTCGCCGTTATAGTGACGAGACTTGCTAGCCTTTCGATCAATCATGTCTTATATATGATAATCCAACCAGTTTAAGCTTGAGCTGTTTAACGGTCGTATGTGGTCACCCCAGAATATGCTGATATGTTCAAGCAGCCAGTCCTGCATTAACCGGCTAGTATAAACTGGTGCACTGTCTTGCCCTTTTTAGGCATTTAGTTAGTTACGGTCGCCTAAACCTTTAATAAAAGATACAGGTAATTTTTTTTTGGTAACGCGTTCACAGGTCTTAAAAAAGTATGGTGGGGTGGCGTTTTCCTTACTGAAAATTGCACTCAGATTGGAGACCGAAAAATTGCTTTTACACATAGTGGGCCTATGTTCTGGATTGTGAGCATGCTAGGTGGATTGTAACAATTTTTACAAACGTAAATAACCGTTTTCCTGTCAGAGAAGAATCGAAGAAGGCCAGCTGTTTTATTCGTGAGGAGAAACAAAGTAAGCAGCAAATAATGCCGATAAATGTTCTTGGTTTTATTGCTCTCACAAAGCATCTCTCAGGCCTTTATGAGATATGAGATGTATCTAAAATCCTCGTAAAAGACCTGTGGCAATCTAGTCCTGCTTAGTTGAATTTCTTTCGTCAAAGCCCCCATTAAAACCGAATGATCAGCAAAAATGTACTTTTTAACAGTATCGATTATCTCCGGGTCTGGCCGTACTGAAACTTGTTTCTGCTTCCTCTATAACCACATACTCACTTAGCATGCCCTGTACGCTCGATTTGGTGAAAGTTTAGCTCCAAGACATTGTATAATAGCTAATTTTTCAGAGATCCCGAAAACAACAAATTGCTTTTCGTCGTGGCAAGTTTGTTTAGAACGAACACAAAAACAAAGTTGTTTGCAATGATACCAGTTTCGCACTAACGCATTGGTGGAATCCACCAGGGCCAGCCGAAAAAAGCCCGAATTTAATACGGCTACCCTTACATACATTAAAAAAGCGGTAATAGTACATTCAATGATTCGATATATGTATATCCTATAAGGGATATTAATACGTACTTCTACCACTTTACTACTATTTTCTAACTTTAAGCCACAACTCACACCGTGTCATCATTCTTGTCAATATCGTCTCAATCTCGCATAACCTTTCAATAAATCCTCTATTTGTTCCAGTCATATCCGTTTTAAGTATATATGAGTTATGAAATGCCTGCTATCTAAAACAGTCCGTTATCTCGTTTATCTTTTATTATCTCTGCTTATCTACTATTTGCTGTGCATTGCCGACAATCAGTCCTTATGTAACTTTTCCTTTTACAATAGAAGTTAACGCAAAACGTGTTCGATGAAAGATCTGATTTTTAAGTTATTCCATTCAAAGAAATAGTTCGTTGATATGAAACGATACAATTTGTATCTTGTTGTCATGCGCATACGCTAATATTGTCTAGAGTTCCTGACGTATCTTTGTATCGACTTTGAAGTGTTAAATCAATCACAAAGTCGTTCCCTATAACATGCAGTTTTGTATGCAGATTACTGCGCCTATTTTAATTGCTACAAATGTCAAATAGTAGAAAGTGTTTAGCAATATTGAATAAAAAGAATAGATGACTTTTAAACAACCTTTAATTTTTAGCAAACTTAAATTTTGTTGTGTGCGAAAAATTATTAATTACTTAATTTTTTTTTATAAAAAGACAACAGTAGTTTAAAATGGAAATCGTGAATGATGTTAAGATTTTCCATTAATTATGATTAAATAGTATGTATGAATGTTTTTTCGATCAAACTTCATGGTGCTTAGATGCCCAAAAAATCGCATAGCAACATTTTGATAAATAAGAGATATGTCAAATTGTTAATTATATTGGTATTTTATTAATGTAACTTTTTGACGTAAAGCGTTTGAAAATGATCTGCGGACAGCTCCAATAAAAAACATAACTTACTTTGTAGTCAGATTTGTTGCGCAATACATTAATTAATTTCAGAGATAGACGATATATCGATGCGATGTTTGATTGATTTTGTGACTGAAGACGTGTATCCTAAGGAACATTAGACCTAACGTCTGTGTTTCATCAAAATACAGTTTTGTCAGGTTAGCTAAAAAAGCTTAAAATTATATTAACAGAAATAAAACATCATTCTCTCAGTCGTCAAGGTGTTTGAAATAATGGTGAAATTCCATCCAGACGTCATCAGATTTATAATCCGCCAAAATACTTCGGTAGCTTATAGGAGTCTATCAAAAAAGTGTCTGTGGGTTTAAAGTGAAAGCCTTCTTTCTTTTGAAGTATTAAATACGCTATGATAAAAAAAAAAGTCTCAAAAACCACAGGTGTGCGCCGTCGTATTCAGCGGGTTTTGTTCGTCTATTTTTTGGCGTTCGAGGTAAGGAAAATGGTGAGCGAAGTGCAATCAAATCAATCTACTATCATTATATGCCAAGCAACTTTGCATATTATCTAATGCATAGTATTTATTCAACAGCATCCTTTTAATCCCTAAATGTCAATTGTCTTCAGTTTCCAAGATTCTGCACAATTGCGGATAGGGGAGCTGTAAGATTATAATAGGACCCTCGCGGCTTTCCGCCGTTTAAAATATTAGAACTCGTCCAAGACTTGGTCCATTTACCCTCTTGTGTCTCTTATTGATATTTCTTGTTTGCTTGCACGAGAGTGACTAAAAACAAGCATGCATCCATTCATTCGAA
This sequence comes from Varroa jacobsoni, assembly GCF_002532875.2. Classification (NCBI taxonomy): domain Eukaryota; kingdom Metazoa; phylum Arthropoda; class Arachnida; order Mesostigmata; family Varroidae; genus Varroa; species Varroa jacobsoni. The sequence goes on from NW_019214106.1 coordinate 86,847, forward strand.
GACCAGAAGCAGTTTAGCAGACTCAACATTGAATAAATTGGGTCTTTAAGTAATTAAGCGTGGCCGAATTTTGATGTGAATACTTAGCTCCGTTTCCTTCGATGTGTTCTTACCGGTTAGACATTAGAGAGAATAGACTGTTTCATTTTCTCGAATTGTGTGCTAATTTGTTAGATACTGAAAATTCTATAGTCGCAGGACTAATCCTTGCTTTAAGAGGTATTCACGAGCTATTTTTGTGACAGTTGGGGTAAATCAAAGTTGTGCTCTTCATGCAGACTGAGAAAAAAATACACAAATAATTAAGCTTTGCAGTTTTACTAGAAAAGGTAACGTGATTTGAATATTTTTTCCATACGCTTTTGTGCTGTGACTGTTTATCGATGAATGCAGTTAAGGTTGTACGAAAAATACAATTTTTTTAAGTCGTGACTTTAACCTATGTTATTTTATACAAATGGTTAAATTTTTCGATAAAACTGTTTCTGATTAACGTGTCAGTTTGGTAGGAAATGTATCTGGATCGATCCTGAGAATAAAGTTGAACTGTTAGTCTCATAGGTTACACTTATGAGCATTTTTATACGCATATAAAACTGTGGAACCTATTCATCAATTTGTGCAATAATGTTAGTTGAGCAATATATACTTGTGTACTACCTATATTGCATCAAGTACTACTGTAAAGCAAAAATGCTGTTCTCGAAAAATGGTTTATTTTATACACTGATGTTCAGTGTTTGAGTCAGCATAACAACAGGCAGAAGCCAATCGGCGATTCCTGAGATCGTTGACCCAACAGTACTATTATCACGTGCACTATGAAAATAAATATTTGACATTTCATGCTTAATTTTTTTCGATGATGCTACACGTTTTATTTGCAAAGATATTTTCCCTTGGTTTATGCATTTTTATTACGTAAATTTCATAAACATATAATCTGCTAAAATTATTATAACTAAAAAATTAAACTTTCATATCTTTATATTTTATATCTAGTCTTTTTATATTTAGTCTATTTATCAAAGTCCGAAAAAATTTTTCGTATTTAATGTCCGATACTTGGCCGTTATGAACTATACTTGAAACGAAATTGAACCTAGACAACTACGTACTCGTAAGTTTAATAGGCTAATACATTACGCACTGCGCTATTCTGGCGATTTGTATATTTACCGTGTCGATTACTGAGAGTGTGTCTTTGGGTGTTTGTCTGCCTGACGCACTTAAAATAGCTCTTATAGAACGGAACGGATTTTTTGTGGATCGTTAAAGTTTCAATCTTCTCTAATATGAACGAATTGGTTTCCTTAATGGTGCCGGGTACGCTTGTATGGGTGCCAGTGTCTAAGCGAAGAATGTGTCATAGTTGGGTGTAACGCTACTCATATATTAGAACTGGTTAGTGAGATAATCGCAGCGTATTTACAGAATTGCTAATGGGAGATTTTCCAATTAAAAACGGAATACGTAACTACAAAAGCAGAATAGCTACAACGGTATAAATGTTGCTTATAAAGTTATTGAATTAAGGACAATCAATTAAACGGAAAAACTGAATTGACGCATTAACCTAGGAGACAATAACTGGATAACTGTAAAGATCTAGGTCTGTAATGCAACTGTATTTTATTTTAAGCTATGTAGGTGAAATTCCACCATATTTATTCAAACAAACAAATGAAATAACTGTAAACGAACCGCGGGATCATTCCGGGTGTATGTTATGACTAACCTTAAATTGAGTCTGACATTAAACACACACAGTTAGATGTATGGCAGGACGAAGCGTATGGTGCGCGTAGTTATCATTAAAACATAAAAAAAAACATTAAAAAATCACCTGAGATCCTTCTTAGATTGGTTACGTCGTTGTTAGTCAATCTGACCGTTGCATCGGGTAGCATGAGGGTGGGCCGCTCGTAACCTAAATGGCTCAATTATCCGAGTGGTTCTTTATATAAAGACCCGAAGCTGAATTGCATATACACTGTTATGAATAAATCTCTCTGAATTGCTTGCAAACCGTGATTTAAAAATGGATTGCCCCTGGGTCCTATGCTAACTCTATGCGGTGTGTAAAGTAAAACCTTTTGAAACGAGCTGATACTTTTAAGGCTCTATCTAATTGTTATTAATATTATTTAGTCCGTGTTGTTGGTGTCTTATAAACGCAGATAACGAACCATAATGGCAGGTCTTCGATCACTTCTCCCTGCACCAACGCAAAAAATTTATTCTGCGCGAGAACAACAGGAAGCAAGCGGAAATTTAGTTATCGAAACTAAGAAGGATCCCCATGCGCACATTCCTATTTATGGTAGAAGACGAGGATGGACACCAAGAAAGGTACATAGAAAAGACGCAATAAACAGTAAATAAACGCGATGTATTTTTTGCTTAGCTATATTTCATATATATAACATAGATAACTCTGTGTGAACGCCTATATATCGCTATCTAGTATATGGAGTCTTTTATTCTACTCGATCACAAAATGGAACGTAAACTTGAGAGAGACTTGTATCTGTGTCGCACTAGAAAAGTAGAATTAAGCAGGGAAATGTGTTGGCATCTTCAATATCGTGTACTTTATCTCAGCTTATGCAGTATTATTGTTGACCCGTGTGTTAAATTTAAGTGAGACTAATAAATTAGATGCGTCAAGCTAAAATGCGGCAGTAAATAATCTTTCATCAACACTGCGCTTCAAAAGCAAGCAAATAATGCCTTCGTTTGTAAAAACAAGTCGTAGTGACATCCATATTTACAATACAGTACAAAACTTCGACTGCATATAAAAAATAGCGCGTAGCTTCTTCTAATTATGGTATGCAAAGCAATGTGCTATTACGCTAAGGGAAAGTACAAGGTACGGCTTCAATTTCATTATTGGTAAAAGCTTTCGAAAAGTAATTACTTACCCCCTCCCCCCCCCCAAACGATACCTCTTTAATTAGTAGTATTCTCTACACATATTTTATGCCTACATATATCGATACACCAGATATGGTGGCCTCCGTATGATTTGGAATATAAAAAGCCCCCCTTTCATACATTCAGAAAAAAAAACTTGCTTGTGACGTTAGGCTACAAGTTTTGGTAAATAAATTATAAATAAAAATACTTATTATTATCATTCTTACAATGACCAAGGTTAACACATTTAACTATGACATCATTTTTGAGAATATTGGACTAAAGAATATGCAGTGCACTAGTAGAGAATAGCCTTCTTGTTATCTGTCGTTCCCTTATATATTCCAAGACTTTGTGGATCTTATTTTTAGCTAGCCTCGCAGATGTTTCCGGTGGCTTTCACGATCTACAGTAGCTAGAAATGGAATGTCTACACTAATATTCGACTATTTTTTCAGCTTGCTTGCTAATTAAATGGGAATTACATTCAGATATGCGGTTAAACATGGTCAGATTCTCAGGCGCACTATACCCATCGCGCTCAGCCATTTCTTAATAATGATTTAATCAGTCTGTTATTGTCCATTGCAATAAAATAAAATATTAAATTCATAGTATTCATGAAATAATATTGGTGCTACGTGCTACGTACTAATTCTATCCTAAAAGAGCCTCGCGAAATCATCGCAGCTGACGGTTGTACCGAAAGTTATTTATGCCTTCAATTACAGATGCTCATAAATGCCTGAATATTATATTCATATCAAACGTTCCCTCCAATAGACAGTTAACTTCAGAAATAAATAAAATGCGTGAAAATATTTTTATGTCAATAATTTTTAGGTAGGTGACTATGGTGACGGAGGAGCGTATCCCGAGATTCAGGTTGCCCAATACCCCCTCGAAATGGGTAAGAAGAAAGATAAACCAACTGGGAATGCAATAACGGTTCAACTTGATGCACAAGGTATGTAAATAGGCTGCTATTGCTAAATCCACTTCATTATATATATATATATAGAATTTTTAACGATACATTTTTCTGCGTCACAGTTGTACGAATACAACGAATGGCTGAAATCCTGAGTAGTTTTTACGCGACCTTCAGAAACATTTCATTGAAATTTTATTTTTGTTTAGAAACAGTCTAGGAAACAGATAACTCTGAAACTCATAACAGAAGTTCTCACTTTGGATAAATCGCCCTGTATATATATATATATATATATACTATATATATATATTATATATATATATATATACTGTATTCAGTATTCCGTGTGCTAGTAGCTATTGAGGTAAAAGCAGAATGAAAATTGCAGGTAAAGTAAAATATGACGCGTTACTGAAACAAGGCGGAAATGCTGATAAGGTAGTGTACTCAAAACTCCAGGATTTATTGCCTTATGAAATAACCGCCGATGATGAAGAAGAGTTAAAGAAGCCGGATGACGAGGCCATCAAAAGAATTACAGAAGATACCAAAAAGGCACTGGAAAAGTTGACTCATTCCAAAATATCTGCCGCTATGCCCGTTCGGACGACTGATAAACAGGCACCCGCTCAGTACATTCGGTAAGTAACACAAATTCTTGAAAAAATTTTTTTTTTAAAGTAAGAAACTTAAGAAAACTTTGATGGTATCCAAATTACTTGCAGCATGCATATTACATCACTTGGATTTCTCTTATAAAAAGCATGCCTTTTATCTTAATTAAATAACATATATTAAGAAATAAGCAGTACCACATAGGAAGGATTAGGTGACTCACATAAACTGATTTTTGAGAAGCATTGCTTTGCAAGCCTAATGAATGTGTTGTAAATTACTTCAAGAAAGGATTACATGCTCCAAATATACTACGCCATTTGAAATATCTATATATTTCCTGAGTATATACAGAGCAAAAAATATATAAAGAGATATAATCTATTTTATTACATTTTGACTTATTATTTAAAAAATTAAATTTAAGTTTTTGCAGGTAATTAGGGTTTCATAGGATTATTTTTTTGCAAATGTATTCTCGAAAGAAATTAGGTTGTAGTGCACTAATTATCTCAAGTTGTGTCTATATTAATTTAAGCGTGTTATAGTTCTATGTACTATATATAATTTAAACAAAAAATAGATATTATACCATTGTACAACCAAATCAATGATTCCTTTTGGATTGATCTCGTAAAAATACTTCATTTTTATGATAACAAAATTTTTCATTCAAATGATTTTCATAATATTTCAAAATATTTCTGAAAAAAAGATTCTGAAGTTCTCGAGTATTATTCTATTGAAACATTTTAAAACGGAGCTCTCTTTAATCCCACTCTCGCGAATTGTCACTAGTCAATTGATGATTTGACTCATTCTTTTAGTTGTTACCCTTTTTTTGCCAAAATAAGCAGCCTGATTACAATGAGGCTGGGATAGATAAATGTTAAATAACACAGCTCCTCCTGATCGATGCTTATAGGCAAACAGTTACTTGTGGATGGCCACCGCATATTTTAGAGCAGCACTGGTAATTATATCGGCAACTCTGAAATAATAAATGTTGCAGATTATCTTTATTTGCCTTTCCTTAATAATATTTGCAGTTAATTTAATATAAAAAAATGCCCTTTACTGCCTGAGATGTATGTATATATAAATTAATTTTACACTAGAAGAATATTTTCTGCGCCATTATAAAAAATATCAAAATGGAAGGCTCGAAATAACTTAGATTAAATTATGTGAACTCTACATGTTTGTGTATTGAGTTCAATGAGCTCATTATGCTGCCTATCACTTTCCTGAGCAAGTTTGTAATATTTGAACAGTAGGCAAGTGTCAAAAAAAGGAAGCATTTTATTTATTTATTCATACACTCGTAATCACAAACAATTTAGATCTTCACGTCGATAATGAATTGCGCTAATCTGTCATGTCAGCAACTGAAGAGAAATCCAAATCTAGGCGACTAGCGAGTTACTTGGCTTTTTGTTAGCAAACAAAACAACTGAAACAGAGTCAGAAAGGTTTACTATAATTTTTATTGTAAAGGTGAGTATTAGAGCTACGTATAAAAATAACATATGATGAATGACATTCCGCAACATAAATACAGTAGGTTGGCCACATAATGACATTTATCACGCTTTGTCCTTTGTTTCTGCAATAACCTTGCGAGTGCTATTTTTGGGCTAAATTAGGAGCGGTACGGGGATACACAGTTTTTAAAGGAAGCTCAAGAAGAATAGCCGGAGGGGTTCAAAGTAGGTAACCCGTAAACCGTAATTTTTTTGGAGATTGCTTTGTTTAGAGGTGTTGTGTGACGGGTTGCACTTCCTTAATGAAAGCACATCTCCACGTCGAAAAGCCCTGTTTTTAAAATAAAAAGAATGATAAAAAATTATTCATTACTGTATAATATTGATTACTGTTCATTACTTCATGTCGTCTTTAAAAAAGAATTGCATGATCACACCTTCTGTCAGAGTCTACACCAAGCTGTGACTTTAGATTAGGAACTGCTTAGAAATCCTACTTGGATTTTCCCGATTGTTCACCTACGTATCTTTTGAAGTGAAAGGAGTTGATTTTGCTGAAATAGGGTGCCTGCGAACGGCTTTTTTGCTTATATCTTATGACTCGTATGTCTGGGCGACTAAAAGTCCTAGTAATCTGTCGACCAACACTTTGTACATTTACTCTCCCAACACTGTTTCAGTTGTCATAGAAAACTTAACTGGAATACTAAAACTTGTAAGCATTCGTAATGTTTTTTGTTAAAACTGATCTCTTTCCATAACGAACAAAAAACGTCCAAGCATAATGGCAAAGGGTGCATTATCCTACTAGCACAAATGTCTCGTATACAACTGATATGGGAAGGTTAATGTTTATAAATCTTCATATTGGGTAACTATCGGAAACGTATAATGAAATGCCTCTCAAATTTGCTACATTCATGTCAGTTGGGGCTAAAGAGAAGAATAGCAAATGGACTAACTTTTCTTCTTACAGCATTTTTAGGCACAAAAAGATGATTGTTTCATTTGTTGTGTACCAGACAGTCGATGATTTAATCTAAACACACCATATATGTTGTATAACAAGATGTAGCTGAGGAGAGCTGTCTCATTACGAGAAGCATAGTTATGGTTATACAGCAGATCCACAGAGTAGAGCTGGTAGTGGAGAACGTCACAGACATAGTTCGAATATTCAAGACAGAGCTTCAGATTGTCAGTTTCGCTTTTCCGCTTGTGTTCGAAATGAGTTTTGAAGGCCTGTAAATTAGGGTGAATGCCTCAGACCAAAGTACATAATTTCCCAATCAATAAGAAAAGAGAGCAAAGATTGGCACATATTTATATAATGTCGCACCAACGACATATATAACACAATCTGTATGAATAGAAATTATTTATGCAGATATAATGGTAAGCCTACTGTCGGTGAAAAACGTACGCTTAAGGTAAATTAGGACAAGTTTATATGTAAAAAATCTATGCAGATAATAACTACTATAATGAGTATGTCCTCACAGTGCACGGTATTCACAATCGCCAGTTTACAATGTAAATAGTTTTTTGTGAATTTTGACTAATAGGCAGACATGATTAGGTGAATCGCATGCATTTCATAATATCTATATTTTAAGGTATTGCTACAGAACTGCCTGTGTATCACTCTGTACCTCTTCCCGGCAATTTTAAGGTCTGACTTACACATATAAATAATTGTGATTTTGACAAATGGTCTTCGAGAACGGAGTTGGATAGTTGTAGCTCGCAAGTATGCTTTGACGAAACAAAGAGATGGGAAGTCCACGATGTCCAGCATTTAATAAGCAAGATGACACAAATAAATGATTAGAATCATTACTACGAACGTTGTTATTAAACTGAGGTCGTGGCTATTCGAAAACACACGATGCAGAATTTTGAAAATGCGGATACGGAAAAAGTATTCTACATAAGACGAAAAGGTGAAATATGTAGAGGTTTCAAGATAGGACGGGGACATTCGGCCGCGAGGGGAAGTAGATGGTGGAGCAAATACTTTAGCGCATGTTTTTAGAGTTTTCATATACTTAGATTCAATTTTACCATCACAGTTCTACGTATACAGCTCTGTAAGCGACTCGCGGGCTGAAGAAAGCATAATATGATAATTTTTTTGATCCTGATAAATTTTCTAGCGATACCTTATATTGTATCTGCTATTGGAGCGGTTAAGTGCGCTGCACGTCACAGGCATACGTTTTAGCAGGTACCAGAGCTTTGGCAGTGGGAACTTTGGTTATTTGTGAGCCAGTTGTAATTAAAGGAATACTTGTAACTACTTTAGTTTTCTAGGGTAAATGTCAAGCAATTAGAACTTAGCAATTTCTTAATCACGGCAAAGTCAGAAGACCCTGCCAGTAAGAGCCTAAATATTCGGTTTACTAATAAAGCCAAAACTAACATCCGCTTGAATAATCAGGTTTAAGCTCTTATTGGCTATTGTGCGAAATTAAAAAAAAAAAAATGTATTGTAGAGGGTCGAAAAAACTGCACTGAGCATCCCAAAGTATATGTCCTCTAAACGAGATAAGAATCGACTCTAGTTATTGGAGGTATTGGGTTACTGCTTACACAGATAATTTTCACTTTAATAAATAGATGTTTTTTGTAACTAGGTTGTAGAATAGCAATTGTAAGTTTCCAGACGGTTCCCTTAGAAAGTTAGGTATGTACTACATTTTTGCAGTTCTTGCGTTAGCAATACACAAAGCGCAGTATCTGCTGCGGGCAATGCAAAAAAAAAATCGTTTACGGATTAAGGACATCAATCGTTTGTACTAACAAAGAGGAACAATCAGAGGACATATATTCACCTAATGTTTGGTCCATCGCTTCTTATGGAACGCTAGCTCTATTTTTTTCGTATTTTATAATAAAAAGAAGTTTTAGAGCATAGTTTTTGTCAGTGAGATCATCACGGAGACGAATATATATTAGCTAATGTTCATAGGAAAGGGAGTTTTTCTACGAAGCATGGGTATGTTCTGGAAACATTGATAGGGCATGGAATCCCGCCGTGGTCACCACAGCGGGACCACCAAACTACGGCAGCGAAACTTTGTTGTGTTTGGCTAAAGCTGGTAAAACGATTCTACGAACATATTTTATTCCATGAACATTTATTTAATAATGAACATGTGTATGAAGGGGTCCAATATACCTCATTTAAAGATTCGTTGGTAAGCCCGAAATGGAATCTAACCATTATCTTTTTCTTTATGAAAAGGCCAATAAGACTGTTGTATTACCAGCTTTAGAGAAGAATTATCAATGTACGCTATCGTGAGAACTCTGAATTGTCTAACTACATCTCGAGAAAAATCTAAATATGGTCGATACAGCTCGATAGAGTGCCAGGTAATGACTCAAATGATTAGCTAACATGATTGATCAGACCAAAAACGCTACAATGCCTTGGTATATATGACATGTAGTTGTGAACTTGACATCAGTAGGGATTTCTAGTAATGGTATTTTTATTCGCTTTACAAAATCGAAAATCAGTTGTAAGAATTACTTATCAATATAAGCCGTTATAATTATTTTATGTAATAGCTCTATTATTTCCACTTATACGTTCTTGGAAAAAATATAGCTTTGAAAAACGAGAATTAAGCTTGAGCAAAGTGAAGTAAAGCAGCTTAAACCGGAGTGCAACACTTCATTTAGGATTCTTGGCCTTGCGACTCCCGAAAATCAACTAAAAAGCTCACATTCTTTGTTTGCTTGAGAGACAGCCATAAAAGAGCAAGACACACCTGATGCAGAAACAGTATTATTTATGGCGTTTAAATAAACAGTTCACATGGGTATGTGTGAGCACGACAAATGTGGTATATAATAGGGACAAATAATCTCCGTTATTATCATTTGTAGTGAAATAATCTATCGTATAAACATGGAGCATCAGTCTTTCGCAAACACTTTGTGTAGTCGAAGGAAAGTGACCTCTTTCTAGTGAGTCATGGAACCCCAGTGAGTGCCGACAGAAACCTTAATAGGCAGGACAAATTCCTAACTTTTAAATGATCTGCTGGGTGGACCTTGATGACTTAGGGTTCAAAATAAATGGCTCTAGATTCTAAAAATACATACATGTGAAGATATTTTGACATACTTAAAAATGGGAGGCCCTTTCGGCTTAGCTAGGACTTGTCCGTACACATCTATGTACATAGTCTAATTAATAAGTAGATTGATTTTGCAACATTATTATCACTATACTAAGCCAATCATTGAAGAACAAATATTTGTATTAAAATATTATGCGTTTGTTGTCTTTTTGATATTATTTTGATGTTGCTATTTTAAAGATGTTTACGCTGAACTTAAACCGCAAACATACTTAGTTTCTCATGCAGATGAATATACTGACCGAGACTTTGTGGTGTAACAAAGGCGATATAGACTCTTCAAGCACCGCTAGAGAACAAAATAAAACGGATGCTTAGTGCGTAGTGGAGTCGGTGTTTTCTGGAAAGAGAGATCTAGTAAGATACAAGTGTGATAGAAACCAGAATGTAAAGGTCGCTTACTGCATAGTGGAGGCGGTCTTTCTCTAGAAAGAAAGATCTAGCAAGATATGAGTGTGACAAAAAAAGGCCATTAACTCAAATTATACCTGTGCAAACGATTAAGAAAACTAAACGGGAAAAGTTGGAAGAATGCGTGTGTCGGGTGACCTTATTCATTTCTTAAATAGGCAAAACATAAACAGAATGTCATACAATCCGTATAGATAGAGAATATTGTATGGGAAATAAAGAAGAATAACTAAAGCATATAACTTTGACGGTCTCACAGCTTGCTAATTATCACTTTTTTACGGCGTTGGTTGCAATTATTACGTATTTAAGGTAACCACAAGAATGCATGTTAGAGCTCATAATCTCACCTTGGGGAAAGAACTGTCCCAATAATAGCATTAATTTATGCGGTTGAGAAGGCTTTCACGTTTTTTAAACAAATTCTTTATTCAGGAGTACTGACTACTGGTTGATTTACTATAATTTGCAATGATAAATAAAGTGTATCTATTCTCTACTATGTAACGTGTTACTCAATGGCAGTAATTGAAAAAAATATCAATTGAAGCGTTCACCCTCTAGAGCTACTGTACTGTGTAACATCCAGCGAATTGAGTCCTATAAGACAATGGCGATGTTTGGCTCCTTTATGCACATCGTACCAGTCCAATGATTTTTTTAAGATTTTCCAAAGATCCCGTGATTTTCTTTATTTTAGCGAAAACAGACGCACCACATCAAAGATGAGACTGATATTGCTACCGACACAAAGAAAGCAAAAGGGTATTCATAAGATTCTGACTGTCCCTGGACGCTGTAGACGTACAAAACATAGGTTTGAAATCAACACGTTTTATTGAATTTAATTTCAGGTATACACCTGCTCAGCAGGGATCAGAATTTAATTCTGGGGCTAGCCAAAGGATTATACGAATGGTGGAAGCGCAGAAAGATCCAATGGAACCTCCAAAATACAAGATCAATAAGAAGGTTAGTAGAGTAGGTAACTGATATTACCATAATCGACCTATCCAGAGTATCTTATGATCAAAGCATAATTTATATCATCGAATCTTTATAAACATAACATTTTATGATCTCCGGAACGAATCGGCCTGAATCTGCCTATTGGTTTTAATTTTTATTTGAATTAGTATTTTTGCTGATAACAGGAAAAGGTCACCATTGAGACTCATGAAAATGAATAAAGGAAAGTCCGTTCACATCAATTTCCGGCTTTTTGGTGGAACTGCTGTCGTATATGTGAATTTCATTTCTAGACAAACTAAATTTTACTCACGGTTTTCAGTCTATAGCTGCTTGGCCACATTGACCATTCAGCTTTCATTTCGGGTAGTCGCACGTGCTGCTCGATGTTGTTTACGTCTCTTGTGGCTCAGTGGTCACTGGAGTTAACTTTAAGCTAAGCATATGTTCTAGTAAAAATCAGTGTAAAGCTTCTCTCCCTAACGAGTAACTCTAATGAGACTCACCTTTTCGAGATAAACATACATAGAGTTTTAATTACTATATAATAAATAGTAAATGAATGCTGAGTATTGCATGGGGTAACATTTATTTAATGTTATCATTGGAGACAACTGCTCTCATAAGAGGAAGAAGAATTATATCAGTGTATTTGCCTAAGGCTGTAACAACAATAGGCTTACAATAATTTATCTGTTTCAAAAAAGTACTTCACTAAAAATACTTACGTTATTGGTTCATATAGCCTTACCAAATAAGGATTTGTGGGCCAGAAATTGAATTTTATGGGCCACTACGGATTTTGTGCCGAGAAACAAACCGCTTTGAGCTCTTTTCTAACTGAACGTTGCTAAATATTTAGTTGAGTTTGTAAAAAACTGATATTGATATTATTCCTTTGCGATAATTTATCTGTCGTTTATTTGCAAATAAACAGATTTATTTGGACGTTATACTTAAACGGCATTCATTCAGTTACGCTGCATTTAGCTTCAATGAACAAACCTATAGTATGAAAAACTATCGATGATTTTTTGTAAGGGTGATTTACGATCTTTGATTTTTGCAATAAAGTGGCAATTTGCAACAAAGCTGAATTTCTACTTCTGAAGATAAGTAGCTGCCGGAGTAATATTTTGTGGTGGTTTAACAGTTTCAGCTGATTATCAACGTGTGGTACCCGAGAAGATCGTTTTCCGTGCGTATGTTTTTTGAGCATGAAATGGGTTCTGGAGTCTTTTTTAGACACTACTGCGCACCCAGTATCATAAATGCAAAACTTCCATCTATGTCTCTCTGACTTTACTGTAAAAATTGTTGTTCTGAGAAAGATATCCGTAAAAAATGTTCTGCGCTGGTGTCAACATTCGAATTCGCAGCTTGTGCAAAACTAATTTAGGGTGCCAACCTTAGCGCCACCTCAGCTATCACTGGAACAGAAATCTCTGTTACAGTGAATGACGTTTTGTATGCGTTTTTGACCAATCTAAGACCTTTCTACCGTAAGTATTAGCTTATTATTATTAGATATATAATACCAGTTGTACCAGTTGTGAAATAAGGTGAATGGTAACCAGCATGAAAGATAGATATCCTGAATCTTAAGATTATGGTTGCTAATTTACGTTTTTTCAGTCTATAAGGACTTAGAAAGTAATCACTTTAAAGATATAAAATTTCCCAACTGCTTTGCCCTAAAAATTTTTCTTTTAGTATTTACGCAGTACCAACAATTGTACTACAGCTTGGAGGAAGAATTCGAAACTATTGAAGTTTTGGACAGGGAATTTCGGCTATCTCAGTGAATCGCATATTTAGATATATTAGATTGTTCAGTGAGTTTTGGTGGTTTATAAAAGCTTTCTCTTTATCTTAGTCTTTATAGTAGTCATTCACTTCATGAAGCGTTATACGAGAGCTGATCAATCTATTGAAACATAAACTGGGTTTGTGGATATCTACGTAAGTTAAGCATGTCAGTTTGTCGTAACGAAGAACGCTACTTCTTGAAGACGCGCATTTTGAATTAAGACTTTAATCTGACACAGTCTAACGAAATCTTTATTTAAATATTTATTATTTAAGAAACATAAAAATTAAGATTTTTCTATTTTCTTGCAAATCAAAACGGTTTTTTAATCAGTGGATCACTAAGTTTTTGCTTTTAAATGAATTTAAATGTTTTCAAATTGTGTGAAATGTTGAATACAATGGTAGCCATCGAATAGGCATCTAGTTCGCAAAGGTGTGGTATGGTCTGGGAGGCATTGAAATCGATATATCTGTTCGAAACGAGCCTCAATAACTCTGAAATTGAAGGTGTAGAAAGAAAGAAAAAAATGAAAACTGCTATACTGTCTCTGTGTATTTCTTATTCCATATAAATTTAAGGATACCACTGTAAGCATCAACTGTTCAGAGGTCTGAATATGCTCTATTTTAGAGGAAATTTTAATAGACTACAAAATGAAAAAAATAAGAAAGCTAAGGAACAGTAAAAGTATGTATGTAGAATCTAGAACTAGGCTAAAAAAACTAAGCGAAAGATCTTCAAAAACTAAAAATAAAAAAAAAACATGATAAATACGCGTATCTTATACAATGAACGCAAGCTCAAACCAGCCAAGCTGCGGTTCGCAGTTTCCGTCACGGCTTCTGTGCTATTATGTGAGTAAGAAAGGATTAAAAAATAATATAGAAGATCTCTTATTATTCATTGATCAGTTGAAATTACTGACAATAACATACCGAAACTTTAATCTAGATGTGTTACCTTGTTTAATTTTGTCACATTTTATGGGTATTCTATTGTTAAAAGTGAACCGTTGCTAGGTCAACGATTTTTGCTGACGATGGAGGCTAATGTAACATGAAAAAGATTATCAGCTAACATTTTAAACATACCCGATTATTAAAACTTCTTTGAGTTTTAATAATAATAATAATAAAGTGTTCTTTGACCCTTTGCAATCCTGGTTGATACTGTTTTATTCGATTCGACTAAGAATATAGACATTTCCCGTCCATGAAGCGAAATGAGCCATATGTACTCAAACCCGATCTACTTTAAGAAGATAGAGAATTTAAGTTACCTTCGTGTTCATGAAACGAAACTTCAACTTTGTCATTTTAACCTAGGTATAACTTCCGCTAAAGAGCTCAGGTTTAAGCTTTTAAACAATGCTTTGAAAATTGCCGATTGACTGTCAGATGAAATATATTGGCCATAAATATATGAAGCGTATGAATCATGCTGCAAGTACCTATTTTTCCCTGATAGTGGAAAATTTGACAAACTTTTTAGACAAGAAACACCTAAAAGTTACAAAATTTTTATTACATTTTGACTACTCTCAAAAGGAATTAAAGTATATCTCTTAAAATTTGACAAAACTTAAAAGATAACCAAATATTATGTGTGTTTATAATCCTTTACTGTAGATACCTCGGGGCCCGCCATCTCCACCTCCCCCGGTGATGCATTCTCCAACCCGCAAGGTCACTGTAAAAGAACAGCAGGATTGGAAGATTCCCCCGTGTGTCAGTAACTGGAAAAATGCTAAAGGTGTGTATAAATCCTTCAAAATGTGTAGGATGCGGGACACAAATAAATTCCGGTCAACTTATTGCCTGCTTTAATGATTTTCACTGTTAAATCGGCGCAGTGGTTTAACAGTCAAATCTCTGGCTGGAAGAGACTAGCTGGCTCAAAGGGAATAACTAGCTGGCCATAAATCCCTCTGTCGATATATAAAATACTTCGTTAGATGTATGGTCAAATAAAGCAAACGAGTTCTTAGGTGTTTCTACTACTTATCTCCGAGTGCGGGCGTAACCGTGAACAGCAATGAGCTTGTATGGATTTAAGTTTTTCCTTAGAGTGGGTTTCTAATGTCTGCACATTATTAGCAGATATCAGAGTAGGAGGATGCGCAATCACATGAACGTTTATAGAATTGAATGCGGCCGATATTCGGTCATTGGTTTTTACGTCAAAGCAAATTCAACGACACTTAATTTATTTTTCAGGCTACACGATTCCGCTTGACAAACGCTTGGCGGCCGATGGCAGAGGTCTACAACAGCAGCACATCAACGAAAACTTCTCTAAATTGGCTGAGGCGCTATACCTAGCTGACAGAAAAGCTCGAGAAGCCGTTGAGGCCCGAGCTCAACTCGAGAGGAAGATGGCGGCCAAAGAAAAGGAAAAGAAGGAGGAGCATCTTCGTGCTATGGCCCAACGGGCCAGGGATCAGAGGGCTGGTATCCGAGTGAATGAAGAGGTTAGTGGGAACACATCTAATTGCAAAATCCATTATACCGGGTGTTCAGATCAAATTGGGATGAGTTTCAGCAGCCTTAGCAAAGTGTTCATCCGTGATTCTTGGTGTTAAAGGCAGTTCATTTTCGAAACAACCTTTAGATGCCGTAGACGGAAGTTTTGCGTTCGAAATATAAGCAAAGGTTAACACATATCCAATATCTTTAAGTCAAACGAATCCGCAGAAACAGTATGTACTTGTGAAATCAGTGGTCTCTGCTCTTGTCGTTCATCATACTGCTTTCGAAGTATCCGAAAATATTTTTAAATCTACAATAACATTTAACCGAAACAAGAAGAGTTTATCAAACGCGGCACAAGAAACTATTCTTGAGGGTCTTAAAGCTTTTGTGTAAAGATTAGAGACCATTTTCGACATAGAATTATTTAATTCGCAAATATGATTTTGAGAATCACCTGTGGGAGGCAGAATTGAAGGCATGGTTAAAAGGAGAAGCAGTTGCATTAATCATATACGTCTGTCAGGATTGTCTATATCAACGTATGCAAAATATTTTCTAAACAGCTCTTTTATTTAGTTGCCATTTATAAACGAACGATATCCATTTTATTTTAAACGTCTTGTGCATATACAGGAGGGAAGTGGACATGAAGAAAAGCTTGCATTCGGATGGAAGCTATCGTTAATTAGAAGTCAGCTTGCGATTAAAGCAGCGTCCGCTTTAATTGTAAACGGACTTCTTCCCTAAATGAAAGCCTATTTTTCCAATGTCGTATCTAATTTTAATCTTATTTGCCCCCTACTTCTGTGTAAATAGTGAGATTATGGTTATGCGTAACTTTTAGGACGAGGATGATGAGGCGCAGGAACGCGACATGTTGCGTCAAGAAAGACACCGGGAGAGACAACGGGAAAGGAACATTGCTCGTGCTGCCCCTGATAAGCGAAACCGCTTGGAGCGGGAACGGGAAAGAGATATTTCAGAAAAAATTGCGCTCGGTTTGCCATCGACAAGTGGAACGAGCAAAAGTGGAGAAGTGCAATTCGATCAGAGACTTTTTAATCAGTCGAAGGTAAAATAGCTAAACATTTATAATTTAAAATAATATAAGCAGTATGCAGTTTTTTGATTGTCAATATTCTATAATTATGCTAAAGGAGCCAAATCTCATCGCAGTTGTCGGACACATGCGGCCTTCAGCATTCATTGTGTCTTAAGAAGATTTAACAAACCTACTGATTATGAATTGATTGATAAACGGGTGACTATAGACACTTGACGTGTTTCTTAGCCACCCAATTCTAGCCGCAGTCGAAATGTCTGAAATGTTCTATGTTATGCTCATAACCTATTTTTTCTTCTGCTAGTACCGCAGGTTAGTGGACATCTATCACACAACTTTTGCACACAACTTTTGCAAGTTGTTAATATATTTTTAGTGTTACGGTTTAGGGTTTAGAGTCTGGTTTTGGCGATGATGATTCTTACAACGTGTATGATAAAGCGTGGCGCAAAGGTCAGGGTTTGTCGAGTCAGCTATATAGACCACGCGGAGACCGAGAGACTGCTGAAGATATTGACTCCTTGATTAAAACGGGACGGTGAGTATTGCTTTCGTAATTATAATAATAGACTTTATACAGTTCTCTCTTTTTGATATTAATCTTCTTTATGAGGCTATTATTACATTATATGTGAAAGGTAATAAAAAAATTGCAAGCGTAGCTGGTGTTAGAGAAGAGATCGATATTATGTGTATTTCTGTTTTCGCAGTCTGTCGAAATTCTTCGATTCTTATATTTCGTTTCGTATTGGAGCTTACCTAAAGAAGTTGAAGGTTTAGCTAATCTGAATATTTTTTGATGACTTTGTCTTGATTTGGAGAATTGATTCTTACATTTTTATGGATGCATGATTGTAGAAAGCAACTATATTATCTTTTGTTTCTTCCACACAAAGAACAATTTGGCATCTGCCAAGCTCGTTCTGCGCAGTGCAACTATCTCCGTATAAGTCATTTAGGCTCAGATTTGTTTTATCTTCAAGATAAGTGAAACACAACCTGATTTTCCTGGTCGCTTTTTTTTAACTAACTTAGTTTACGATAAATTCTGACAGGTTCATCCCTGATAAAAAATTTGCGGGAACAGACCACTCAGAGTCATCAGTGCGTCGCGGCCCCGTTCAGTTTGAACAGTCTGAGCAAGAAGAAGATCCGTTCGGTTTAGATAAATTCTTCAATGAAGCCAAAAAAGCTTCGCATAAGAGAAGAGATGACCGTAATGATGAAGATCGTGGAGGAAAGAGACGAAGAGACTAAGCAAAATGCAACAGCTCACCACGTTATGACAGAGAATTAGGGCCTAGAGTGTAAGCCACAAAGTATAAATTTTAATTGAATTTAAGATGTACAAAAAAGAAGATGTAAACAACACTTACTTTAACTGCAGATGCAAATTGTGTTAATTGTAATTGAGGATTGCTACTTTGTACAATGCTTCATTTAATTAAAAACGTTGGTCCTTTTCTAGTACTGAACTTTACTAATGCATCACAATTTATTGTGGACCTCAAAACAGATTCTTTTTTTTTTAACTGTAAAGGTTTGCTTTTGACGGATTGGCATTAGGGCTTTGTTGATGCTGGACTGCACCATTTATTTTGATGTTGTTCATTGACAAGCGGAAAAAGTGTGTGTGATAATGAACATGCCTATTATGATAGACAATCGGTCGCGCAACATCGTATGCGCATGTATATGCAATTAAGCCAAATAATAAAGATAGCAAATAGGAACTATTAATTTGATTACCAGTTCTCCTTATTCTCATATGCACAATACTGGTTAGTAGTGAATTTTTTGATGAAAAACAATTATAGTGCTCTTATTATGGCTTTTAATTTCAGGCTCATTAGCAGATAATATATACATACTAACACCAAATTTTATTATTTTGCCTTACCAAAAATTTGTCGCAGTTATTTAGTTCACAACATACATTGTGTGCGTTGCAGGCTCTAAATATTAATCTAAACAAATAAAAAAAACAATAATATCTAGATAAATAAATAAAATATTAATACTTGTATAAGGAATACAAAATAACATTTAAGTTCCAAATGCTTACTTTTGACGTGTTTTATCTGGCCATTAATTCAACAAGCACTTCGGCTGCTGTGGAACACGTCGAATCATCCCGCCTCATTGTGGTTTTTACAGGGCTCTATAGCGTGTCACATAAATGCTATTTTAAATTTATGTCTGTAAATTTATTGATCGTTAATGATACCTTTTATAATAAAAACAGAGTTATTCCAAGTAACCATACTATCGACTATCCATAACATATATTTTGATTCATAAAGAACTAGAAGCCTGGTAACTAAAGCGTCCGCAGGCAACTACATTTTCTCTAGCACATTTGTCGGTGAGTTCCTTCATCCTTGGCTATGGATATCAATGAAAGTGTAATTTATTTTGATTACGGTTTTGGTACTTCGCGGTAAAATGATTGATATAAAAATGCTTGTTCCCTCCTGCATTATCAGTTATCCATTAGGAAGCATGGTGTAAAAAGTACATATTAGTGTCACTCGGAGAACGGAAAAGCTGCCTGGATATACTGTAACTAAATCGGCCGCCACTGATTGTAGCAAAAATAGCTATAGCGCGATTGAGGTTCGTAACGAATCGATTCAGGTGTTGGTATCGGGCAGCCTGAAACTGCAGCGCCTAGCGTTGTTTATAACTGTGCTGTGTAATTTTAAATTGTGGAGGAGTACGTTAAAGTTACGGAAATCGCTAATAACCTCGTGGTATGTGGAACCGAAAGAATGTCTCTTTTGCTTTATCATGAGAGATTTAGACACATGTGAGTATGATAAGAGACGAAAGGATAAACTTTGGGAAGGATAAGCAATGAATTGTAAAGCGCTGACTGTATATTTACAGGGTTTTAACTCTTAATATTATGTACTGATAAATGTATTCAAAATGTCAAAAGATAGCTTCTTTCAGTTTATTTGTCATAATTTGCTGTTCTAAATCTTCCGTTCGAATGACTTAGTATTTAAACTTGATTTTTGTTTGGCGGCATCCGATTCTATATAGAATTTTATGGTTGTAATTTGTAACTGCTGCCAGTATAATTAATCCTTGTGAATCGGTGTAGTTGAACACGTGCTTGTGGATGCCAAAAATAAAAAAGAAAAATGCTGCTTATTCAGCTTCAGTGTACATCTTATATATATATATATATAGCATTGCAGAAAAGCATTCACCCGTGTAATTTTCTAGCTTGGATCAAGAATGTAGCATGCAACGCAACGTAATGCATCAGCAAATCGTCAGCGAAACTTCTCGTCTGCTCTGTGTACTATCGGTGCTGGTTTCATTAAATTAAAGAGTTTTAACTCATATAGGAGTAGCTAGTACGTAGCGTGTAACCTTTAAAGAGGAAAAATTTAGAACATTGCACCAGAGAGAAGATCAGATAATAGGTACGTGGAAATTGACCAGGCTTAAGAGGATGCCGTAGAAGCATATGACAAAAAATGGATGAGATGGAAAGATGAACAAAAATGAGTCAGCTGCAAAAATGTAGAACGAGCTGAATAAACTACTACAACTCAGACATGTTTTCTCTGGAGAAACCAAAACAACAAAGAACAAGTAGAAACATTCATACATGAGTTAAACCTAACTCTGAGTACCTAAAATACCGCATCGTATCTAGCTAGAAGATTACGGCTGAAGAAAAAAGGATAGTTCGATGGATGACCAAATGTATTTGGACGTATTTTGTCATCAAGCCATTTCCAGAAGACCTTCAACATTAATAGAAACTTTTCATGTCAGGTATTTTCTGTAGATTTTTAGGTTCGCAGGATTAATGTAAGATTTTGACTCTATTATAAGGCTGGGTGAACTGTTACCTTATGTGATTTAAAAAGGACTTCCATCATGGAAAAAAACAAGTGATAGCATTCTCAAAAAGGGACCTATATGCGTCATATGCATCATTATCAAAAATAAGAATAACCGCATCGGGTACACCGGTTAAAGGACCATGATACAACAATTTACCGGTTTTCACCATCAAATTCGCAGAATCAGAGTCTCTGAACCGAAAAAGTTTAATTGAATCTGGTGGCGGGGTGGAAAATACAAAAAGTAATAGTAACCTTTTCGGAAAATTGTTGCGACCTTGAGACTACATGCCAAGTTCTAGAAGAGATGCTTAAAACAGCGATAATAAATAGACGGCGAAATTTCTTGCGATGTGACGAGCAAGGAAATAACAATAGAATAAGATAAATCTTAGCGCCTAACCGAGAAATACAAGGTGATACAAATAGTCAACACAGAAAAAAGAAACAGGAAACCCCAAAACAAGAAAACTTAGCTTCATCCTGGTAAAAGAACATGTACGATAAGTGACACGGTAGAATAAGATGAAATCTAACAAGTATAAACTGATAACACAGTTAATAAGAAGGAAATGCTTTTTTAACTGAAAAGCTAAATTTGAATTTTTATTAACTAGATAAAGGTGTGTTATTCATGTGGCCATCATCAAACACGGTTCTTGTGTCCAATCTCATAATTTGTTACTCGCTTCCGACGTTAGAAATCTAAGCATTGCACAAATGACTGCAGAAACGACCAGGTTAACGAGGAAAAAAAATGCGGAACCTTGGGCTAGGTTGAGGGGCAATGCGAACCCGAGGATATAGGTGCCAGTGATACTAATGCCAGTAAGGAAGACAGCGGGAAAGAGCATTGACAGCACCACTAGCAATATTCACAGTATTGAGTTACGCCTATTGGCTCTGGGCTTCCTGGCAGCGGGCGACAAGGCGAGATGGCCTGCCAAAAGGGGGCCTAGAGAGCCTTCAGTTTGGTTCTGCTGATGCTGTGTTATATTACTTGCAAAGAAAATGTGGAGAGAAAAAGGAAAGTAAGCAAAAGTGGACTGCGTAATAGTACGTTGCCAAACCCGTAATAAGTCCACTGCAAATCAAACAACTTCCCTAGCAGTATGTCCGAAGCGCCTCAAGGTTAAATAATCACGCGCGGACACCGTCAGAAAAAAGGAAAAAACAAAAAAAAATCGTCAAAGACGGTTTTATCTGAGTCACCAGCAAAAAACGTGGTTCCTACCGTTTTATCCCTAACGGGACAGAAGGGCCGGCAGTCCAACAAATAAATACAGATTGTGCTTAACAATCCAGACCCAACAGCAGCCCACACTAACTGTAACAGAAGCCAAAACGTGCACGAGCAACTAGGTTGGAATCAAATGTGTGCTTTGCAAAGTAATCAAAACAATATTCAGAAATAACGCAAGGTGGTGATTTACAGACGACAAGCGGTTATTAACGTTCGTAGCATGAAACAAGTTAAAAAACGGGTCAGGGACGAAATATTCTTGGCTGCAGACGGAAAGTTCAAGACTGGTATTTTTATATTATTATAGCCCGATAGCGATCCTGATGAACTTGAATAATTATTACAGGACAATATGACTATTATGAAGCTTAAAAAAGATACTGGTCATCTTCACATGTTAGCGTTCCCACCCCTCGCCGTCTTCGACACTAAAATTTAAGCATCGAACGAATGACATAAACGAACAAGTTAGTTAGAAAAGATGCGCATCTTTTAAAGCGCCAGTCGTAAATGAAACACATCAAATTGGATCTCAAACCCGAAAAGTGCTAAAAAGAAACGATTACATGGTGGCTGAGTTCATAATAATAGACGTAAATAAAAATTGACGACACTGCTAAAAGAAGCATCCTCTAAAGGAATTAGATTTTAAGACGAGAAATAGACGAAATATTTTTTTGTAAGTGGAAAATTAAGATAACTAGAGCTCAGTTAGAATACAGGTGAACTAGGAAGAAGCTAAGGAAGAAAATAGCAAAGAGAAAATCGGTATAAGTACAGCTTACTAAAGGTGACTTAAAAATGACGAGAAGTAAAAAGAGCAAGAACAACTGCAGGGAGGTCTATTTTGAGAAGAGGCAAAACGACCCTCAGGGTATCAATAGAAATGGTGAAAAGAGAATGAAAAATTGAAGAGAAACAGCTAGTCACCTTCTTGACGAAAGTGAAATGGTTACACGGAAACTTTTTCGTAATATGGCGCTGCTTAACAGAGATGATTTTGAAGAGACGGTAATAGAAGAGCCACCTGTTGATGTGTCAGGTGCTGGCAGGCGCTAGAATCAAGCAGCGAAGCTCTTGGTCGCGATGGTAACCCTCCTGGAGCATAAAGACTTCTTTTTAAAGAATATCTCGAACTCATTTCGTAAATTACAAATTTCTGGACCAAAACAACGAAAAAAGGGAACATATAACTACACACAACGGGCAAAAAAGAAACGAAGCACTTGGATAAGCTAACGTGAGAACCAACTCATTCACGTCACAGTTAGGCAGATTATGACAGGCCTTAAGGTGCACCTTTGAATATAAATGACTCTCTCTCTCTTTCTGAATAATGAAATCTGACAGACAAATACCAAAAGCTCCCGGCATCGAACAAACCATAAAGAGAGAGCCAACACGCAAGAGTTAGTCACACTGCATGTAGCTTTCGCCATGTTATATATGCTAGCTCATACTATTACGAGCCAAACGGAAACTGCACGTGTATTTTTTGCAGAGGCCTCTGTAAATGAGGCTACCTAGGCTTATGTCCAAAGGCGTTTTTGTTTATGAACATTGCGCAGAAAAGAACAGCGCAGTTCTAGCACTGTGTTATTCTTCTATGCTTCTATTTTATTGTATTGTTTTGTAAAATGGTATGTTACAAAGTACCTGACAAAGGTGAAAATGTCTAATATGAATAAGGCGTAGGGATACATTTTCGTCTCTACAAATAATTTAAGCAAGTCAAAAGTAACTTAGGTATATTTTATAAACGAAAAGTCACAGTTTATCAGTACGTCTGAAATTTTCGTGAGTGAGGTGAAATGTCGTTCCATAACGAATCGAATGGTCTGCCACAAATCTCAAGCAATCATCAACGTACCACGTAGAGGTACGTTGTTGATTAGAGGTATAAATAGAGGTTGATGGAAGAGGAGTGATGTACACCAAAGATTCAAGAAAAATGAATATGTGATATAAACCTTATATTATATAGATTTCTATACATAGATATTAATTTCTTGTGGCTGTGAAATTTACTAGGCTCCTTAAGTTTTTCATCTCATGTATTATATGTAACTGTAAAGCTATTCCAACCGAAGCATTCCAGCGAAATCTGAGAATCGTTATGATAAAGAAAAAGTTATGGTAAAGTTTGCAGGTTTTATAACAATGTAGAAAAATGAAGTGAAATCTAACCATCCAACTAGTACTTTGCAGTCACAGTATTACATTATACTTCTCATTTTATAGAATTTTGTTTATCAGATCATTATCAAATTTGCTTAGGAAAGTCCTGGAAAGGAACATATAAGTAAGTTCATTCAGATTACATAGATCTCGAAAATCCTGTGGCCTCCATTGATGCGCATCAAACTAATGAGAAAGCACTACCTAAACTGTAGTTTTTTGCTAAAATTTCAAAGATTACCATTCATAGCAAATTGCGAAATTTATACTATTTCATGTTAAACAGCCACAAAGGAGAACAATTTTTATTATTAAAATTAATTAGTAATAACTTTCTTTGTGGGTCACTGCCTATAAGACATCATATGAGGCAAATCTTTCTAACTACACTTAAATTAGTGATGTCGCCATTGTTTTTCCTAAACAAGTGTATCATTTCAGATGTTGGAGACTGCAACACGATTTTTTGGCGGTTCAGTAGTGGCCTTCTTTCTCAATTACGTTGTAAAGCTCAATCTCAAGACCATGACCTATTTAGCCCTATTTAGCACACATTTGTGTATCCCTTTTTTACCATAATGAACGAGCAAACAGTGTAGATCAAGGAAGGAATATTACAGTGAGTCCGTAGTCATAAGCTTAAAAACAATAGCCGTGCTGCTGATTAAAATATTTTCTGAACGGAAGAAAGTCAACCAGTAATATCCAAAAATTTGGCATAGTTGTTCAAGAATCCACGAAATTAGTTTATAAAGTATAAATTAACTTGCCT
Organism: Varroa jacobsoni; assembly: GCF_002532875.2. NCBI lineage: Eukaryota > Metazoa > Arthropoda > Arachnida > Mesostigmata > Varroidae > Varroa > Varroa jacobsoni. Next base: position 111,742 of record NW_019214106.1, read on the forward strand.
TTTGTACCCTATAGATAGCTGAGTTAAAAGAAAATGAATATTCAACAAGTATACATAAGGCGGAATCGACTACTTGAGGTTTCGAGATACGTCATTGTGCTTGTGGTTTTTGAGCTGTTTGCCACGCTTTGCTTAGCTCAACCATGTAAGTAAAAACTTGTGGCTACGAAGTGCGTACTTTCGCTCGTTGTTTCACATGTAGCATTATTCTACTTCGCAGTTTTTAAGGACTTCTATTACTTAGTACCAATTTCTTGATACAAGTCTTTGGTCCGAGGATGAACTTCCAAATAATGTTAAAAAAAAAATAATAAGTATCTATTTTATGAAAAGTAGAAGTCTTTTGCCTAACAAAACCTATAAGACACATGCGATTGTTTATCTTTTACTTAGTCTTAGTATGTTTTTAGTTAGCGACCTAAGAAGATCAAATAGCTATGTCATAATATTGTATATGTAAGTACCGCGAGTTTTATTTGAAGTAGAAGATGGTAGTAATAAGATGCTTCCTTAAGTACACTGCTATAAGAAGCCCCGGACTTTTAAGGGAAGTGCGTAGTTTCTTTTAGCCCTACTGTGATTTCTTTGACAAGGCGCTTAACGCAATTTGCCTTTGTAGTTTTTGAATTTATCATTATAATGTTGTTTTACGCTCTTAAAATGCCCTTTTTTGTCTCTTTGGTCATTTTGTGATTAATTTTTTCCGGTTCTGTTGTGAATATCACTTCGCAATATTATCCTTTGTCTTTTCATAATTATTCCTATAATTTAAAATGTTTCAGTTAATCAGTCTTACTTCATGAATATCTATAAGATCGTTATTATTTTTATTGCCAAAATTACAAGAAAGCGCTGTTGACGATACTAATGGCATTTTCGAGAACGCTAAGATTGTGTAAAGATGTTACAATGTTTTGTAATGTTAACGAAAAGCAATTTATTATCTCCATACATGATAAGTGTAGATTTAAACCATGTTAATTAACACTTTACTGTGTGTGAAACAGCAGGTACCGCATTTGTTATTTCGGTTAACTTAGACCATAGTCTTCCTCCGCAATATAGGGCCATTCTTGGATGCCAGATAAAGCGAAAGCCATTACAAATGTGTAGTAACCGTAAGGTTTTAGCTTAAGTGAAGTTTCAGCAAAATTGCTCGAACAGAATTGTTTTGTCCTTTTATACCATAGTGCGTGGAAGACTCGGCTCATTGCATTTCTAATGTCAAACAATTACTTGTTGAGCAAATACATAAATCGGATACTCATTCATCAGCTAGGAAAATTCATCAAAGAGTGATATTCATATAAATATAGGGAGGCGGTGAGGTACACCACAGCGCCCTCTTGCGGCTTGCAGAAATTGGGATTCTTCAAGTATGTGTCGACTTGCATATGGGGCCCTCCGAGTATCCAGTATTCCTGCAATAACGGATCCCAGTTAAGCTGACCAAACGCCATCTTTGCTGTACCGCCAAGATAATCGATGCCAAACATGTGCCTTAAAAATGTTGGCATTCAGTGGATAGCACAATTGAATATCATTGAATGGCAGGTTCGTCATAATCGTGTCGAATGGACATTTCGCTAAAGGATAAATGAAAAAAACCTATTCACACGAACACGTGCTTTCGTTGCTTACGATAAAGTCTTGGCATAGCTAAATATCGGAATAACTAAATGCAATGCGAAATCCATAAAGAGACACATTGCGCGTTAATGTGTTAAAAACAATCTAGTAAAACTAAGGACATACAGATTCAATCTCAAATAGTTAAGTGATTATGTAATGCAATGAAGAGTGAACGACACGCAGAAACAACAACCACCAATTTCGCGTCACATAGTGATACTCAATAAACGGGATGCATTTCGTTGTCAGTAAGTGGCAGAAAGGCCCTGCGTAATATCCTGCTAGGTTAGAGCAGAATTACGGTAGCGTCTCGAGTAACACTAGTAAAGTGTAATAATGCGTGCCATACGAAGATCCATGAAGTGGGGTGTAAGTCGCGACCGAATTTTTAGTAAATTCTCCTATGACGAAAAATACCCAACTCCATTGCCAGGCGATGATGAATTAATGAAGTTACGGATAAACCGGACACATGCAATGAAGTGCCTTCACGCCGCGGCATGACAACGACCTTAGATCATTGTATCTAAGACACGGAAGAAAAGTAATAAAATCGATTAATTGCTATTTCTAAACGATGGTAACAAACTATTATTTACTTTTGAGAAACGGAACTCACCAATTATTACTAACCTATATATTTGCCTCTAAATTCATAATTATCTGACTGCAGTGCGTGTGCTTATAGTGGTAAATAGCCAAGGATTTTATGTAAATATTTATATTAAGTCTTTAGCTATTACTCTTCATTTCGTCTGTTAATGACACATTGTTCAAAATAATCCAAAATTTTCGAATGAGTAAGTAATAAAGTTTAATAGATTACTTTTTATGAATCTTGTTTTATTTTGTCACTGAAATGTTACGTATGGTTTAAAAGCGATGTCTGTCCTTCGCAAAGTCTTTGTGATTGCTTCTTGCGACGGAACATTCCCGGGATTCAGCCTCCAAGAGTGAATGTTTTAAGGGGCAAAGAACTCAATTTCGATACCTTCTATTTCGTATTTTGTCCGGGTCACATATTTTCTAAACTATATCTGGATTATTTATGTAATGTACGGAAATACGTTTATAGCTGAGAAGCTTACGAAAGCGGTTTGTTAAATTTACGGATAGTATCTTGGATCTAAAAAAAGTGCTCCGCGTCAGTTTACCAAATAGATTAGTAACATGAACTGTACCTATACGAGGCTCGTAAAACATCTTCATTTAACAGGACATATTCAGACTTAGATCGCCAATTTTCCAGTCAGCTGATAGCTATTTTGTTTCAATAGCTCCCTTAATAGAAGGCTCTTCCGGTCGATCTCAGAGAGCTTAGAAAGCAAAATGCGTTTCAAATGGCGAAGATGCAGGTGTTAGATATCGTTTAAAAAGAACTGTTTTAAGCGATATGTAACACCTGTGCCAAACATATATTATGATATAAAGAAACTCAGTTTAGTGGAAGAACGTTATGATTAATATGTTTTATATCTTACCCAGTAAAATGCACACTGTAACACAAGTACTACGTTCGAAACAGCTAACAAGGTTTTAGCTGTTAAATTGTGCAGGGATGCTAAAAAATTAATTCATCGCGTCTAAATCTTATTTGTTTACCAAACCTTATGGGTATATAAACTTGATCATGCCAAAAATTCTCTAACTGACTCTTAACTGTAAATTGATACCTACGCACCGCACAACTTTAGTTATTTATAATTGTCTTTTCGCTTGCTATATACCTTCTTTAGCATACTTTACATCAGTTTACACATCAGTGTGTTTTTCCTTTAGCGCTTCTTTAAAAGCTTAGGTAGGGTCTAAGTGCGCTCAGTTGCATTAGGTGTGACCCATTGTGAACATCTTAATAAAACAGCATAAATTGTATAAGGTTTGGATAAACATTCATAATTAAACGTTTTTTTTGGCTGCAGTAGATGCTTAATACCGCCCATTCATTTTTTAGAGCAGCCTTAAAAAAATTAGTTTTCAAAAGTAGTAAAATGTTTTTTTTAATATCCCACTTTGGAGAGCACCTTATCATCTTTTTGATGATTCAAATGGATTTGTTGGTATAATATAATTTAGTATTTAAGGCTTACTAACCTGCCTCATTTCCTCATTATCTTTTTGACAGCACGTCCGCCGAACGAACAGCAGTTCTCTGACATACTTGAATCAATTTTTGAGATGGTCCGGGAAATTACGCGTAAGCAAACCGTTATTATTCAGTTAAGAAATATTCAAATAGGTTTTTGTATGGCATACAACTATGAAGTGAAAACATTCATGCAATTTTTTCTACATTCATGCAAGATATGTAATAGAAAGTCAAAGCGCAGTGCTAAATAGTACCTGAGCCATCAAATAACCGTTATAAGCACATCATCTTTAAAACAAAGTTCTGACAACACAAGCTTGCTCTCTTATCTCTAAATTTAGAATACTTTTAGACGTACTTTTTTGCAAATATTTTAAAATTGTTTAGAAATGGCTGATTGTGATACCGGACACATAGATTTTTAGACACGCTTAGTTTTCACTGTCTCGCTTCAAAGAAGGAACACGTACTACTAGATGGTATATGTGGCATCGCTTGATGCCTCTAGGTCGCTGGGGCTGACCCCATTATAGTTTAGTGGGTAACGTATTTGCCTGCTTATCTTAGGAATTCGTCGTGGATCAGATTCGAATCCGGGTATAGTCATTTCATTTCGAGCTGGGAGCCAGCCTTATGATGAATGCCAAACGATGATATTAGATGTCAAAATGGAGAATTAGAGAGGTTATCGGAAAAATCGAAAGAGTTCTCAATTTAAGCGATCATACGTTCCATGACATGTTAAATGCATGTTCCATTTGTTACGTTTGGTACTGGTTAAACATCACCTCAGACACCTGGTCCTCAACACGAAACGAGCACCGGATTCTACTACATGTTAGTGCAGAGTCTCTCTCAAGCAAGCATCTAACGTACAGAAATAATAGATGTATATTCAGCAACAGCCAGAAGCGGGTGTATCATGTATTTTGAGATTCGAGATCGGTCCTTTAGGGAGTAATAAAAGTCAATCAAAGCGCGTTGTCCAATGGGCTCACGAGGTACCGAGATAATTATATGAGAGATACTACATGCGAGAATATGTCATTGCATGAGAACCTCTATTTTAATTGGGAGTTAGCCAATTGTTTTAATGTAACTTCAAGATGCGTTTTAGTCCGGCCATTTAAATATAGCAAACCAGTCTAGCCTTCCAATAGTCATTATATTTTAAATGAAGGAGAAACTCGTGATCACAGTTTTTTAAGGATATTTTTGTGTTTCAGCTTTTCTTAATGTATTTATTCGTACTAGCCCGAATATTTATTAGCTAATGCTAAAGGCTTTATACAACTATTTATCTTCTATTTACAATAATTTCTACAAGAAAAATATTTTTTTTAGTACGTCTGTCATTTTCTTTTCAATATTATCTAGAGGTGCTTACACACGGAAAAACCTTCAAATTGATAGTCTACGCCGCTTTGTTGCCTGCATCATGAATATTTGCCCAAGATTTTCCAGTGCTGTGCATTCAGTCGTGAAGGGGAAGGCATTGTCCTTTTTTTCTTGCGAGCAGAAAATACATATGTCGGAGGAGAATTTCCTTACACTACCTAGGCAACTTCAAAAATGATAGCATCTTATCGGCATCTGTATTAAGTAAAACGATAGTGCTTCCTCCCGTCTTTTTATCCGTGATCAAATTGTCCGCAATAATGCCTGGCTCAGTCGTTTCTAAAGTGCGCTGAGGTGTGGTTACCACTCTCCTTCCCTAATGATTTTTTTTTATGCGCATCCCGTTTTCTAAGTCTTGCATATATATATGGCTTTGAAATCTTAGGGGTAACCGTTGTTCGAAGCAAGGCCTGGGTGCCGTTTTTTTTTTCTTTTCACTGGGATACTCGTAAGCTTAAAAGCCTGAGCGTTTTAAAGAAATATTTCAGCTAGTGTTTTAATTGTCACAGGTTTGACCTATACGGAAGCCCGATAGGGGTGATCGCTTCAGTCAATCACTCAGACTTAGCCATCAACATTGATAGTCTAATTTTTTATTCCTTGGGACTATAGACATCGGGAAGAAGTCAAGCGAGCCCAGCAAGGACGTTAGCGGTTTTATTTTAGCGAGCTATTGTGCTTTCGCTCCGCTTTTCCGCTTGAAACGGAAAAATACTTAAAACACATTCGTAAAAACATAATAAGTTTTTCAGAGCTATTTAGCTTACCGCAAAACTTCAGCAACTTTTAAACCGTATAAAGTAGAAAAACGGTGTTTTGGCGCGTATTGAAGTCACTCCTTTTTATTTACATAACAACACCAGCGTTCCGAGGCTTCTTAACGGCTGTGTACTGGCGATTTCCATTACCGTTCCCAATCCAGTTATTGATAACTTACTTAAGAAATGCGATGGCTAGATATGTTGACGATTGCTAAGCAATATATCCATCATCTTTTTGGGAATTCTGGATATCTATATGAATTTTTCCATGATGTTTCATTAATCATGTTTTGGAATTTGGTAGGTAGTGTAACATTGCTGATAACGGATGTCACGAATGCGTTGGGGATTAATACGAAAGATGGAGGAATTGGCGGAGTTATCGGAGGAACCTTAAACCTTCTCTCCGTTGGAACTGGTAACTATAAGCAAATAGCTATATCTGATATCCTAGCACAATGCTGCGACACTCTTTGTATGCGCACGGGAGCTATTTGATCCACGTGTAAACTGCTACATGTAAATTAACGTGTACTAGTTATATCCGCATCCGAAAGCACCCATCGTGGGCTTTATAAGCTAACTAGTTATCATTTGCCTGTCGGCCTTGGTTTTTAATACATAGATTTTTTAATAATTGGATTGTTATATCATGTGTGCTGTAATGAAATTGTTAGTAATCGAAATAGTAAAAGCTTTTTATCTTATGTCCATTTTCTAAAGTACTATGTATTGCAGCTAATTCTCTGATGATGCAATGCACGCTGATAATATTGATGATCTAACCCACATTAGCAAAATACACAAGCTTGGTAAGTTGCCTCGTTGAGTGTCAGGTGTTAATCTGCAGCAACTTTAAGCTCGAAAGCCGTTAAAGAAGCATACAAATTTATGGAGCAGGAGTTTTCAATTAGAGCTTTCGATATTTTATGAAGTAACTATATTTTTCTTGTATAATAATAAGTCGTCGACAATAAATTTATAAAAAAAAGCACCACCTTTGTTTTGCACTTTCTCGCCTATTAAAATTTTTATGATATAGGTCTATAACGATTTATGAAGCACAGAAGGAGGCATCTTTTCATGTATCTTATTATTTGTGTATCGTATTAGTCATGTATCTTCCCTTAATAATGAAAACAATGTCTACAGAGGAAAAGGGTTCTAACAGATTCTAACAGTTGATGATGATGATGGAATATCCGTGTTCATTAGTTTAACTGTTGGAGTTTACAATGCGTCGCTTACGAATATACACGTTCACATGTAATTTCTATTATTTATATGAGTACCACCGTGCTTTATTGATAAATATTGCCACAATTTCATATTTAGAAAGAGAAGCAATGAACATTATATTTACTATTAATTGAAAAAGTACTTCAAAATTGAAGTGTCTATGAAAAATTCGATAATAAACTAAAATGAAACTCAGTAATGTACAGTAACCTCGAGAACGGTTCATTCTTTGACTGAATTCGCCATTTAGCGTTTATACATGCAATATGCATGTAGCGCTCATTCAGTCAGTCAGTTTTGAGATTTCAACGTATTAAGACTTGATAGCGTGTTAGTCATACTTTCGCAAGGCAGAAAAGTCGTTCCCATACTGTAGTTTAACCGTAAGTAACTCGTTCCAATACTTGTAGCACGAAACAGATGGTGTGATTCTTTTTTTTTTGTAGATGTTACACGTGTGGTAGTTCGACTACGCAGACCCTGACACCGCTTAACGACAGCCAAAGAGCTCTAAAAGTGCGCGTGATGTTTACCTCAATGTGATTTTTATTCACTTTCAGATATCGTCACAGGAGTAGCGTCTCATATAATTGGTGGAGGTGATCTGTTTGGAGGGCTTATACCAGTTCTCGGTTAGTGGTATCGGAGAAGTATTAATATTTGCTACTCAATTAGAAAACGTGTGGATTGTACACAAGTATTTATTATTCAGAAATAAACTTAATGATTTCCTGGGCAAAAGAAACAGTCCTCTATCGGCATTAACTTACAGCATTTACTTTAGACAGATTAAAGGTATAATAGCTATGATGTGGAATAAAATTGAGTAAGTGAATTGTCAAATGTTTACGGTAGGTATTATCGTTACAATCCTTAAGTTAGCTGGTGGTATCTGAGAAAATGTGCATAAGTGTCTATCTAAGTTTTTAATTAAAATCGTTTTAAAAAACAGATTTAATCCTTGGAAAACGATCGAATAAAGGCTTGAGCTGCTAAAATATGATGCTTCATATGAAGGATATGTTAACGGGCTGGCATTTCGGTGAAATACAATCCAGCTTTTATCTTAGTCCTATAGTGCTCTGGATTCGGACGCATACTGTTCTCTCGATGGCTACATAGGTTAGGTAAACTAATGTCGTAGCTCAATTCCTACTCGACCACAGATGATGGAGAAAACTGTAAAAACGGGCGCCATCAATCAAGCCGCCTATAGACCGAGAAGAGTAACAGGTTAAATACTGTGCCAATGCACACGCAAGCGTCACACAATGCGCTTGATCTGGTTCATTAATGTTTCAGCACAGCAAAAAACTTGAACCAGTGTAGAGCAATAAACGGTGCTATGAGAGCGACGATCAACGAGTAAGCCCAATTTTAGTCAAATCAGATTACGCAGACCTTCATGACCTTTAACAAGATTACGTCCAGCTTCCGTACGGTTCGGTGGAAAATGGTATTTTTGATGAAATAGTAAGAACGATGCCAGTGACATAACAAGCATGGTTGTTTGAATGGAAATCCGAAAACAATATGCCCTGACTTGTGCACTTTAATACATATTCGACATTCCCCTATTTAGTTAAAAACAAATACACTGAAAAAGGAAGTAAAAATTAGGAAAAGTTTTAAGTGATGCACAGAAGTACTATGGTACGGACCTCATAACTAGTAATGTTGAAGAATCACATATGTCAAAATGGTGCATTAAATTGTAGTGAATAAACAGATACGTCAAAATAGCTCATTGGATAGACATTAATATGCTTATGTGTGGTGAACGCGTACAGTGCACTAAGAATCTAAACATACACGAGGTAAAAGAACGTAATACGGTTTTCCACGAAGTAATTCTTGTGGATAAAATAGATTTGACAGATTTTTATGAGTTCTCCAAAATATTTATACTTATGAAGCGTTTCCATATAAATACAGTTTAGTGTATATTGTTTGCGTTTGTATTATAAAACAAGTTGAACATTTAAACATTTGGGTATAAAAATATACTAAATATAGAGATTGATTATGAGACGGGGAAGTAAAAAATGTTACCAATTCTGCGGTTTATTAAAGATATTCTTAGGCTCTCAAATTTTTACGGATCGGGCGGTACTTCTTACGCTATAGTTCCTTACAAGTAGAATTTTCTAACACAGCGCCCGCCGGAGCAATAAAGATTTAAAAAGGGGACAAGCGCTTTAAGCGGGATAGCTAAAGCTTGGATTTATGCATATATGCGTATATCTTAAAACCAAATTAATTCGTTTGCAGTACTCCTTTTACAAGGTCTGGTTAATTAGAAAACATACCTTTTTCTTTCATTTTAGCCAAATTATTTGGGACAGGTTGAAATAATAAGGTCTCTTCTATAAATAAGAACCCTCTTTTTTTAAATTGTAGTCATAATTCTTAAATTTTTACAAGCTTTATGTCATATCTGTTTGCATTTTCATGTCTAGCAACAACAATATCGCCCAACGTTGCATCCTCTCATTAAAAGAACCGAACTTTATCATTTCTTATGGTATTGGAATAGATCTTATGGTATTGGTACCTTTGGAATAGAGCCTTGGCAAAAGATTGCTGAAGCTTACTTACATTATTTTTGACGAACTAAAGAATTCCATAACAATCAAAGAATGAACTAATAGAACTAATTTCGAATTACGGGTGGTAATAGATAGCAGCATGAGAAGACTCTACTTACCGTCCTCAGAATTTCTAACGAGCAGACAACAAGCGTGTTCGCTTGGATGTTAGCAAAAAAAAAGCGTCAAAGGAGTAAGAGTGGAAAAACGTCACACCTACTACATAAACAATTGTTTTCACTCCGAAGGCTATGAAATTTTAAATGACTAGGTTTGCAATATGTATATATATTGGTGAGCCTTAGAAATTGTTTCGTTTTGAGAAAATAAGAAATAACCCGACTTTCGCAGGCGCAAACATCAGGCAGGAAAAGTCTGTTTAGTCGATTTTATTAAGCATGCTTATTAAGTATAGTTCACGGTTTTACTAAACGAAGTATGGCACCTAATTGGGTTAAAAGTTTAGCGAGCCGTTTGTCATAATGGGCATGTGGTCTCCCGCCATTTTTGGTAGTAGAATAAAGCCTGTTCTTTCTACAAAAATAAAACAGAAAATTCATCCTTGTAAGAACTAATGCGCTATTTTCGTAATTTGAGCGGAAGTGACATATTCTCTCTTGCGCTCAGTCACTTTGCGCTGGACGAAAAATATTTTTTGCCCGAAATGAACGGTTTATGTTATTTCCAGTCTTCATGCGGCTTTTGGAAAGTCCGAAGATGGAATCTGAGTCCAACAGATCCCCGATAGGTTTTAGATTTAAGGGATTCAAACATTTATTTAAATTACTCACAAAGCAGTTTCATAATTTGTTACTAACCAGTTGTTAACTGAGTAATCCAGATAATTTCCATTATTAGCCTTTTTACGCCTTTTTGCACTGTTTGGCCTTTTGTCAGCTTGAAACTTAGTTCCGGCGGACTTTTTTGTATGTATCGTGTTTGAGCATCGGTGTGGCGAGTTTATGCCTAGCAATATCCCTTAACGCACAATTACTGTTTGCTGTTTCGAAAAGGAATATTTTTAAATTGGCTAGTGAAAGCTTCAGGTTCTAAATTGAAACTACCGTTGTGTAATATAAACGTAGCCATCAAGAGTAACACTTCTAGGATTTTTTTGAAAATTTTGATATATAAATAGGAAGATTGTGAAATGTTTTTTCTTCTTAAATACAATCTTAAAAGCAAAGCATAAAAAGGTTTCAGCTTATATACAATTACGCTTTATAGGTATGTAAATACTTCTAGTTAGTTCAAAGGTATGATGGACTGCAAATATTGTTCCATTTGCTTGGTACCTAAGTATTCTGACGTATGAGAAACAGATTTCAACATCAAGGTCAGCTTGCGATTCGAAGTAATCTATTTTAATGAAATTATTCAGTTGGTCAATCTTATCCATATAATCATAATGGCGATTGATGAAACTGATAGCGACTTTTTGAACTTTCTTATAGATAGTGTAGCTGTGTTGTTTTTACAGATAACATACTGATTGGTCAGATTAAGTTGCGCATGCTACATATTTACATACTGTTATACGAGTATTGTGCATTTGATTCAGAAGACTTTTTCAGCACGTACGTTAGTTTAGAGCAGGACGGAATCTATTAAATTGATTTTCTTGTATTTGACACGATAACTTCGAAATCAAATTTTAATTTGCTTTTCACCAAGGTCCACACTAGACACAATATTTATCCACCGCAGTCAGGTATATTTTCTAGGAAAACCTCTGTTAACTTCCAATTTAACCTTTCGACGCTGTATGATTGTTTTTGCTTGATCTAAAAGTTCTATTTATTCAATATTAGAACGTCGTGTTCACTTCGCTAGTTCAAAAATGTCAATAGGCAAACCATAGTAGTGTTCTCTTTAGAGAGGTTTGTCACAGACGTTGCTGTTCTTGCTATGGTAAATATTTAGACAAATTAGTCTGGCGTCAGCACTGTCCGTTGCGGTTTTAAAAGAATTGGAAATGACGACACTTTCGATTGAAATGGCCGCGTAGAACTATGAAAAGAACGAAATGGAAATCCGTATATTTCATGGATACATTGTGCTTTTGTGTCGAGCAACTCGCAAAGCCTCGAATCATTGCAAGCCGTTCAGTGAGGAGCTGGTTCTCAAATAGCGACTTCTCAGATGTCGCGGCTTAACGATTAAAATTGTGTATATGTGAAAATTTATATTTAGTAGTTTCTCATAGTTTGTCTCGATTATCATCGATGGGGTTTAATTTGTAACGCATTTTGTGAAAATTTTCGAGTTTGGCAACAACTCGTTTTTGAGTGACACAAAAGGGAGCGAGCCATAAATATGAAAACATTACTTTTTCTAGGGAACCTCTAGTCATCACATCTCAAACGATTGTTTCCTTTTCCTTCCAACAATGTAACGTAAAACGAGGTATTCTTTTCTGTACGTTAGCAAAGATTTTTTTTGGATGAATTGACGCTCACTCTGTGAGATTGATTTTCCAGTAATCTCTTTCGTGAAACTGGTCGGCTGGTCACTGTTGGTTATAGATTTTTGTAAAAAAAAAAAGATCTAATTCCACCGCTTACTAAAACCTTTTATTAACACTATTTAGGTAGAGGCAGACTGAGTGAAGGAATGTGTAGGAGCAAACATTTAAGTGTAGTTACTGCAAGTTGCCAGGTAGAAATGACAGGAAAGCAAGCTGTCGAATGACATAACAGTGTTGCTACTGCAAGGTTTATGTGAAAAAAAGATGTCACTATCCTTGTAAATGTCGTCAGAGTTAATTTTGTCGGTGATGCGATATTAGTTGATATTATATACTAGATTGTGCAAATTATATATAATAATTTATCTATTTAACGTCGAATTTATTGAAATACCAACATTCGTAAATACCGCTTATACTTTACGTGAATAAATTCAATAATAATAACCGTAATACCATAGCAGAAATCTAAACACACTGAGTGAATCGCCTACAGACTGAAAAGACATGTGTCTTTAAGTTATAACTTTAAGCGGAATAAAATTAACTCTAACTCATATGAAGGCTTTACAATCATACTATTTTAAAATGCTTGGGTGATTAAAAAAATTGGGAATTGTACATTGTTAAATTAACGTGCGACCAAATATAGTACAAGTGCCAGTTGATTAGTTATCCAAATATTTTGAGCAATTGTATACGAATAATCAAGTGAATTTTGTAAATGTCGGCCGAATGTTTTTTTACAAAAAATAAAAACGAGATATTGACTTAACAACCTTTATTGAAGTACAGAAAAGGTTTAAAGTACACTACATCTGCAGAATTGGATTAAGTTACTATATTTTAGTTAAACAATATGAATTTGCATGTAACGTAAAAGCCATCTTTCCTTTATATAAATGTAAATTTATAGGTCGTGAGTGCTTAAAACTCCGACGTATGATACTCATTTCAAGGTTTAACTATAGGACTAATGGGTTAAGCTACTAAAGTAAAGCTGTATGTAATATTGATAACAAGGTACAATTAGAACATGTAACCTTATTTATACCTGACTTCTTGAAAAATAAATTAACTGCAAAAAAAAAAACTAGAATGACAATGATGACAGCGAAATTAGTTGTTTCATTGTTTTCTGTCTTCTATAGCTGAATTTTTGTGCAGTGTATTTATTGCACAGCAATTCAGCGATGTCTACTGGCTTATTGAAAGGCTATAAACGCAATACTCACTGCTCCTTTTTTCATGAATTTGCTTTTTTACGCAGTTTTGATAGTCTCACAGTTTTGCCTATAAGGTGATAGATGTGTTCAGGCTGCAACTTAGGCTACGTAGATTCCAGAAAGTCAACACAGCTGTAGTGGGTTCTTTCGTTCAGTATATATTAATAGTGATTACTGTTATTGACTGTTGTTACCACATTGACACCTATAAAAAAAAGCCAAATTTCTATCTGTACCCGTTTTACAATGTTGAAATTTAAATTGCATAAGGCATGGCGGATTCATTCAAAAGCAGAAGTTTGGTTTAGAGATAAATATGTATAATCTATGTAATTCCAAATTACGTTTTAGACTACTGATAGTTTGTCCTTGTTTTATATGATCAACATGATTATTTATCGTCTGACTGATGGTGGCTAAATTCATTGTTTTCGCGCGCATTGTGACGGTGTAGGCGAAAAGTTGGCTGTTGTTCTAGATGTTCTTCGCTTGGATGACTATGACCCTGGCCATCGATGTGGTCGATGCTTCCTAAATGTTCACCTAGCGACGAGAGAATGATCGTCGGGCGGAACGAAGAGTCATCGTCATCACCATCATCACTTCCACTAAAAGATTAAATCTCTATAAAATATTGCTTTTCACGGCGCTCCTATTCTATAATAAATATATAAGCTATGAAAATAGATATGAGTAATGGACGTTTAAATTACTTTCAATGCTAAATATTACTAATGAATGTGCATGCAGTAACGCTGGTATTAATCAAGACTCAGACATAGTCTACTTATAAAAACACGTGCAGGAACACGCTTTTAATTAAAGATCTAAAGCGATAGTATGAATGACGTTGGATTGGGGACTCGATTATTTTACAAATATTAAGATTTGGCCTACATAGGTAAGTTTCGTGTAACCCAAAATTCTCACTCGTTATGCACAACATCGTGGCTTCTATAGCTTAGCATTCAATAGAGATACCGTATGTTTTCTAGGCTTCGTCTGCGCTTCTTCCAAGCATCAGAATTTTTGTGATATGTAAATCTTTCTATTCATACTTGCAAAAACTCATTCATTCGTCTACATTTGCCGATAGATTTATCAGATGCTTATCGTGAATCACTAGACGATCATTCATCCGTATGAATCGCTAAATCAGTATTGCTAACTCGCTTGGGTGCTGTATTTAAAAAAAAAACGTAGAAACGTTATTGCAAATGCTGCAACGTTTACGAATGAGATAAGTTCTTAAAGTGATTCTGCTTGTATCTTTCGCTAGCCTTAGGAGACTTTTCTGTATCGCATTGAAGCACATTGCACATACAAACGACACGTTCGCCTGGTTATACGTAGTATGCATCTTACCTGAAAAGATACCCAGCGGTTAATTCTTTTGCTAAGTTGTTTTATTCTACTGTCATTTTACTACTATATACTAAATAGGATTATTATCTAGGGTTTTCTACAACTCCGTGCTCTTTTATTGTGAAAGAAGTGTTGAAAAATTGGCAAATAACTGTGACCCACCTGTACTGTTCGGTTAGGATGAAAGGTTGCTTTTGTTCACCTTTGTGCTCGAAGTAAAATTGCTGTCCACTAAAATGCCACTGGTCCGATGGTGTGTAAGTGGGCAATATTTGGGGTATCCGTGTGGGTGGTTCTATGCCATCTATACTATTACTACTACTGCTACTAGGACCATAACTTTGCTGCAATCCTTTTTTACGAGTGTCCTGTTTTCCTTGATTATTATTTTCATTTTTCTTAGTCTTGTGTTTTTCACAAATTGTTGCTTTGTTTCTGGTTTTGGATGTCTCCCTGTGGTATTGTCCTCGACGAAAATCAGAACGACGATCTCCAATTTGAAGCGTACTCAGACTGTCGCGCGCAGCCTCGTATCTTGTCTTCGAAATTAATGGCCCGTTTGCTAAAGGTGATCCTAGTTGATCATTTCCAGTCAAAATCGTTCCGCCTGCAAAGTAGTTGAACTATGCGTATCTCTGCTCTTTGATCTCCTATGATATACGCGTTTTACGCTTTGTTATTTACATATAGCAATTTATTGTTTCTAAATTTTAAAGAAGGTAAACTAACCTCAATTTTTCACCTCAAGAATTTCAATATACAGCGATACAGTCTAGTCTTCTTCTCCATTATAACTACACATTACTTGACGGATTTTTCTAGATCTTGGACCCAAGCACAATTAGCACATCATGTATGTCAAGGTCTGCTATCATAGAAGGATTTCTATGATAGCAGACCTTACAAGTGTTATGGTGAATGTATGCTGTTGCGGGCGAAAAAAAAATAAGCACAGCTTCTTCAAAATTTCAAATATAATGCTCAAGAACGGTTTTATTGAGAATGAGCATATGACTGCACCTTCAAAATAATTAGGCTACTAATTCGTCCTAGTCAAGCCTGAAATGAGTAAATTTAGACAAACTCTTGGAGTATGAATTCAATTTCTTCGTTCAGACCCATTTGTTTGAAATAGCCTTTTATAGGCCACATTTGAAACACGTCTATGACTACGCTTGAAAGCTAAGAACGTCCATGACTACACTTTGAAAGTTAAGAACGTCCACGATTATGATTTGACAGCATTTGGGACGTTGGGAGCAACAGTACGACTGGCGTAAAGTAGTATCTAGCAAACAGGCACAACGTATGTCTAAGCATCAAATGCAATGCGACTGATGTGGTAAGTACGATACACTTTATTCGGGAATTGCGCCACAGAAACATTTTCAGGAGGGTTTGAAGTTATTTTGAAGAAAATGAAATATTTACAGCTACACCATTTTCGTATGGACTTCAAGATTACTAAACGTTTAAAGGTTTATCATTGTTTTAGATGTCTTAGTAAGAATACTGCCATCGCATTGATTTAGTCCATCTACAATTAGCGTAAAATGGGTACTTCGAACTTTATATTATGCTGTTACGTTGTATATATATATAAGTGACTATATATATATATATATATGTACATTTATATATATATAGTCACTTACATAAACTGTTGAACCTGTTTTAAGCCAGGGGATGTCCTATTTACTTGAAAAGCCTTTACACAATTAACTATTAATAATTTGTGGTGATATTTTATATTGTAATAATGGGTTTACTGCGAACGATATAAACAAGATCCAAAAACAAACTATAGATGGCATTAAGAGTCAATTATTATAAACCTCAGAAGAGCTGAGCTTCGAATAGTTGCAGAGAGAGAATTCATCTGTATTCACGTATTTGTAGCTGTTATCTCTACAAAAGTGTTGATGCTTTAAAAAAACAGTTGTTTTTGGTGCAATACAAGAAGTTTGCAGGGAATAGTCATTGTCATCTCCTCTATCATCGAAACTAGTATAACCGTCTAAAAAAGCTTTAATACAACTCGTTTTTCAATTATTTTTCACAGCTGAAATCCTTACTTATCGGTTGTAAAATACAGACAGGCTCCAACTAGTGTTGCAGGAACGCGTATTGAAGTTTGCACACAAGACGTTGAAGAACAGAAAACAAAAGCGGACATTCATATTTGTTCATTAGTTACAGTCTGCGCTAAAAGTATTTTTACACATAAATCTATTGTAGGGTGTATACTGGAAATTGGAGGGGGTAAGT
>NW_019214106.1:128871-131126 GCF_002532875.2 Varroa jacobsoni
TACTTTGACGACAGTTAAGCTAGTAAGGAGGCATAATATTAAACGGTGTCTCATTAAAGATTCGAAGAGTAATGAATTGAATGGAGCAAACATTTTCAGTGATTCCGAGATTGCCCTTTAGGCTTCATTGGTTGTCTATTCATCAAGCGTCACAGTTAGGCTAGTGCACTCCGCCCGATGATACGTTAAGCTTATTAACTTTGAAGTTAATTTGTAATGAATAATCCTGGCTTCTAAAGTTAATGAACAGCTAGACATCAACGCTCAAAAAGTTCGGAAAATAGTTCACATGATGCCACCAACAACTGAAGATTTGAAGAAATTCATGTGGAATCGTAACGGGACCTTGCCAGATATCCAGAAACATCAAGCACTATTTCTCAAGGCCATCGTCTATCAAAAATACTAAAAGGGCGCTTGCAGTTGTACGAAGCATTGTGCTGGAACTAATTTCCGCTGGGTAAATAGAGTTTTAAAGGCAGAAAAGAAACGATGCTGCTGGAATGCGTTAGGGAATGACTATTGAAAATTCCTATAAAAGAGAATGCTGTTTCACATTTCGCTTGATGTCAACCGGGTTACAAGTCTGCTATATATAAGCACGATAAAACCTGACATAAAACCAACTTTAAGATTATGATACGTGAATATCCGGTGCAAGATATGCCATTCATCTTAGACTTATAGCCTACCCAGACTGCCCTACATTCCAATAACTTATTTGAAAGACAACACTAGGCTATTATAAGAAGTGCTTAAAGAAATGACGACATGCCCTGGAATGTAACAGCGAATGGTACATTGCTGGTATAGTTCTTACATGGAACGCTTTTTCTTTGAAAAGCGAGTTAACTGTTATGTTAAAAGCTATATTAAACTATCTAAATAAATTCTAGCTTCCATACGAAGGCGACATTACTCGTTAAAAACATTACAGTGGTATAATTGTGCACCTGTTAAACTATACTCGCGAAAATTTCAACCAAGTTGGGCGCTCAGTTATTTTTAATAAGTCGATTATATAATTAGTTAATCAATAAAATGTTGTTCCATTAAGATAATACACATCAGCGATCGCCTTGGCAAAAAATTACGAATTGGTGCTTGAGCCCAGCGTATACTTTTCATGTCTTATTTGATCTTAAGCGACTTTCTTCTGGTTCATATGTTCAAACCTTTGCTCGAAAGACAGATTTTTATTGAATCAGAAGGCCGTTACGTTCTGAAATGCGCATTTTGCAGGCCAAGATGCTACTACTTAGGCTGATTAAAGACCTAGGAGTATCGGTGAGAAAATGTGTAAGCTTAGAGAGACTATGTTGAGAAACAAAACAACATTCGACAAAAAAAAGGACATGCTTCTGTTCTAGGATAGAAAATCTTAAGATTGTCTACGTGTACCGTTGTACAATCATGGCGTTTAATAGGGGTGCTAGATGAGCTAGGTGTATAACACTTTGCTCTATCAAGTGCACATTGAGCCCTCATAAAAATGCAAAAAGAGGCTTCAGTCGCGCATTTAATAAGAAGAAACACTGGATGCTCCTTTATGAGTGCCACACTTATGGTGAAGCTTGCCGGCCGTACAATAAAACTTTATTGTGGGATCCAGCTCACATTTTTATTATCTTCTGCTGGAGCGAAATGAACTGTTATTATTACGGATTGTATATTTGGTTTGTGTAGTATAAATGCTACATGTGAAACACAGCTAACGACGAAAGACCATCGTCTACTAAACAAGGCATTTGCCCGACTAATCTCATAATAAATTAATCGAAGCTTTCCTGCTAATATGATCCATTATTACACGAAGATTACGAATATATAAAACTTACAAAGTTATTTTGTCTGAAAAATACGATTCAAACTATAAGTAAGTTATCGCTGGTAATATGACACTTACGCTGCTGATTGCTCCCATCTGGTTGCTTGTCGTTTGTATTCCCGGTTGAGAGCCGAGCTGCCTCCAACCACAACCCGGGAGCGGAAGTCCGTCTGGACCCAGCGGACATGGTGCATCCAGACCCGGTACACCCTAAAATGTGGATACATGGTACGACCAGCACGATACGCGAAGGTAACAAAAGTTAATCGCAGCAAACTGCCAATAAGGACAAGAAAATACGGGCAGCAAAAACGTAACACAAACGATTTCATTTATTTAACAAATGCTTCTATTCCGTAGTGGCTGACGAATGGAGAATTTTTGTCGTTATTTTTTAATGAGCTAAGTAAGGAATATAATAGTAGTG